>NC_068382.1:15422672-15625550 GCF_023724105.1 Carassius gibelio | reverse complement strand
GTACAAATTCACCACCCTTTCAGTAAAAAAGACTATAGGCTTCAAGCAGTCAAATATTCAATAGTCAATTTCCTATAAAAAGTCTAAGCAAAAGGTTAACATTATCAAGTCAAATTTGACATCATCTCAATCATACTAGTTTGATGTAAACTGTAAGTGAAACCAACTGAAAATTATGAATTGAATGGAACCGTTATGACTAAATGCCAATGACTCCAGCCATGTGGATGAGTAACTTGATTACAAACATAGCAATCCAGTGCAAGAGGGGAAATCCGACATTTTGAATATGGTTTGGGCTGACAGAGCATCTGTAAATAGAGTTCCCATCCGGCCACAAACTGTCTATCTCTGCCAAGTGCACATTCAAGTCTGGCACGCAGGTTGCTTTGGCCTATGGCTTATGGCTGCACAAGCCTGCGGTCTCAACATAGGCTCATAAAGCACGTTAAAGATGGAGTGACAGGGTAAAACCTAATGTCTGTTTAGACCCTGTACCTAACCTGACCTTTATTTAACTTGCCACAGTTAGTGGCAAATAGTTTATTGTGTATTTTGCCTCATCAAGATAAGCAGTGTTAATTGACCTGACAACATTTTTGTTTTCAGAATGATATTTAATTTGCTGCATATAAGTAATTATTACTTCAGGGCTGTTTAATGCTTAAATCTGATTGGTTGATGAACATTCTAAGTTCAGCAATTATCTTCAGGGAAACGCACGGCTAAAGTAGTTCCAAGTAGCTGCATGGAAAGCACACTCTTTTTCCCGCTCTCTCCCACTCAATGACTTGCATACTGTGCAGGACAAACACACACTCAAACAGAAACACGTTGTCAGTGCTGCGCTGATGATTTTAAAATAGTTTAGCAACTAAAAAGCTACATGCCATTTTTAATTAACAGGGTAATAACGGCACCGTTCTTGAAGCAGATGAGTTTACAGTTATGCTATTAGGAAAGACGCTGCTGCCGAACACTGGTAGACACGTACAGACTCAGGTGATTCAAACACACTTAATCTCTCTCTCCCTGAAAATGTTTGATATCCTCCAACTTGATGAAGTAATAGTCTAAAACTGAAAATCAAGGTAAATTAGGGCAAAAGACGTGTAGTATATTCCAACCGTAAGAAATTAGTCTATACGCAAGAGAGCGTTTTAAGGACAAAAACTGATGAATGTCTTGAAATACAACATCTGAACAATGTCTTGAGGTGTGGTAAACTGTACATATTATAAAGCAGAATACTTTACTTCATTCCGTTGAATTATTCGAAAATAATGCACATCCAAGGTGTAACGGGGAATCCACTTCATGTTGTGGCTACAGCACCACCTCAGGTTTATTGTCTAAAAATTCAACAGCCCCTCATCAATTATTCCTTAAATAAGGTAGTAGTTACGTTAAGGTATGGGGTAGGATTTAGGGATCTAAAATATGGTCATGCAGAATAAGGCTTTAATATGTGCTTTATAAGTACTAATAAACAGCAAATACACTAGTAATATGAATGTTAATAAGCAACTAGTTAATAATGTAAATTTTACTCTAAACTAAAGTATTACCTATATTTGTTAAATTTATTTATATTTATTTTCAGCATTTTGTATTATAAATAATTTTATTTTTCATAAAAATATTTTTTTTGTCTTCACAAAATAAACATCAAAATACGTAAAAAGCTGGAAGATGTAACTCACAAATTATAAATTAATTATTATAATAAACACTTTTGCTAAAAATACAATGGTATTCGATGCAAAATATTAATGACTGGTTAGCCATTTTCAGCATATTCTAACTGATGCTTTCGAGACTTTTTTGAAAACCTCAGCAACAAATCAGCAAATTTGCAACACCAATGTAAAATGACCAATTGTTTAAATTAGCAAAGCTTAAAATTATTGTATTAGATCAATGAATGTTACATTTTCAATGTCAGTGCAACACTGTTCCTAAACAGCATGAACCAGTCTCATCAGCTGGCCTGAAATTCTCCTAAACTGGCCCGTGGCCAGCAAGCATCCATCCTTATTGTTGAGCCCTGCTCAGCATGTTCTTGTACAAACCTCTCAGCTCATTCTGTCCCAGGTCATTTGTTACAATTTAAAGAGTCATTCAACTTGGCCCCTAATACACAAGAAATAGTTCTTCTGCCAGTGCACATGGATGCAGATACACACACACAGCTGAAGCATCAACACACAAAGAGAGTCTCTTAGATGGAGCAGCGCGGCTTCCACAAAGTGCTAAGAACAGTGCTACGATTCATCTTCTTATCGCTATCCAGAGGCCTGTGAATGGGCTGCTTCAGAGGAGCAGGGACTCTGGGTAATCTGACTCGCTGCCGTTTATCTCTGGGGTTGGGGGGGGTACATGAAACGGTGTGGGGCAGGCAGGAAGGGGGTCAGGAGCAGTATCCATGCACACTGGAGAAGCTGTTGTACTGGGGTTGACAGCTGCAGATTAAGGTGAGTGATGTAACCCCAGTGGGCTGCAGATGTTGAAGAAGACTGGAAACTGCTCTGAGAGCAGTGTTACTGACCCTTTCCCCAGTGCCCCCTAAACTCTCCAGGTGAGTGAGCAACAGACCTGAGCAACCAGCACTAGCATAGCCAATGGCAAAAGGGTCACTTCCCCTCTCAGGACTCATCCCTCAATGCTAGAAAGAACATAGGAAACTAGCACTGGTGCAATACCATTAGCACAGACAAACTCCATCCCCACCTCCAGAACTTTTTATGTTAGGCTTCCAAAGAGATGACGCTCATCTTTTAACAAAGTTGTGGAAAGATTGCAGAGATACAGAGGTAAAGGTTGAGTTTGGAGCTGACGAGAAGGGTACTTCGGTGGGTCCAGGAGGCGCCATTGAGATAAGAAGTCAGGAAGCAGCAGAGAGTTAAAGATTTAAGACTAGGGCACATTTAATCGAAAATAAAACAGAACACATGATATGGCTTTGTGGGAAATCTAGATCATAATATTAGCTATGCTAACATCAAGCTCTAATGTTTAAACTGGATATAGTTAGTGGAATGTCTGCTGGGAGACCATAACAATAAAGAGTTAGCAGATATTAAGCAAACAGTCTTCTAATATGATGAGAGTTAGAAGACATGTAGGTGCAACATTACTTACTATCAACAGGATGTTCAAAATGGACCATCATGGACCATAAAGTGTTACATTAAGTGTTGATCAGGGTTGGAGCTAAACTCTGCAGCGCATTGGCCCTCCAGGACAAGATTTGAATAACCCTAGGTGTGTTCCATTCGACAGGGTCCCTACGCAGTGTTCACTGCTCCCTACTCCCTGAGCATGGTATATCAGTTGAAGTGGACTTCACTGACAATAACCGCTCATTTCGCCCTGCAAACGTCATCAAAGTAAGTCAACATGGGGTCGCGCAGATTATCATATAACTTAAATATATAGGACTACATTCATATTTTACATTTTATTTACAATCACATTTAAAATATTTACACTATAAAATAAAAAAACATTGAGTACTATATAATGAAAAATCTATGTTCATTATATACTTTAATTGATATTGCTGCTATTACTTGACTATTAAGAGAATTGAAGCCCTGCTGTAACTGTCAGGCAAATATGAAAATAAACTTTTATTTGGTTAACTGTATATATATGTGTTTCTAATAAATGGTCATATAATTGCATAGCGGTCTCGCGCGCACAGCCATATAGTAAACACTGAGGTAAATAAAGTTTGTATAACAATGATGAAATGTATGAATACTTACAAACATACATAAACTCCTCCATCGATAGTTGACCGTTCTGACTGGTGATGACGTGCTGCGCGCACTGACAGTTGGTGGATAATCGTGGCGTGTGCAGTGCCCTTCGAACTGAACATGTTCACTCACTTCGGATTGGAATCTCACTTAAGATGGCGGAATACCCTGTGAAGTCCACTTCGCAGTACACTTACGGTCGTATGGAACGCACCTCCTGTCTTAGATGTATAAAAGGAATGCAGCAGCTGATGTTTCTGTGCTGCTCTTCCTGTCTTGGGTGAGACTCTGACCCTGCATTGGCAGGAGAGTGCTGCTGTGTTTGCCAGAGTCAGCTGGCCGTCCTGCACCACTCTCTCAGATAACACACAACTCCAGAATGTACCTCAGCAGGATGCCTGCTCTGTTGAGTTTATAGTGATTACCGGAAAGATTAGAAGACCCAATGTATGCAGTGGACACAGAGTGTGAGGCTCTGAAAGGCCCTTGGCTGCTTTATTATGTTCATTTGGAGGGACAGTTCTACCTCACCCTGCCAGCAGACTGTACCAGGCAGCCATCACAGCCAGGCCCCCTCACCGATGCACAGCCTGAACTGATTTCTTTGAAGGCACAAAGCAAATAAAGTCTAAAGCAGTGTTTAAAAACAGTAAACTGAGACCTTCACATAAAATAAAAAAAACATTTTATTATTATTTGCATGCCATATTGCACAACTTGCTGAAAAAACAACTGTTTCCTTGCCTGTAAGTCCTGTGACATGAGACCACCCCCTAGTGGATGCAGGTGCTGTGCTGATATTAGTGAAGCTTGCTATCTTACTGAGAGAGGATACCTGAGCCCAGTTATTGTGGGTTGATGAATACCTCATAATAACATTCATTGCCCTATTTCTCATTAATCCAACCTCTCTGATCAAAAATAAATAATCCTCCTGAGCTTTTATTAGAATTAGCTCTCCAGGCATTTCATCTGAAGTGAGACTGTTTTCACAGTAGAACTCCTTAAATATTTGGAAAACTTACTTGGACTTGGCTCAGGCCTCCTTCTTTCATTTCTCTTCAAATATTTATCTGCTGCCCAGCAGCTAGCCAGCGAGATCAGCTCACAGAGGAACTACAAACCCAATTCCAGAAAAGTTGGGATGTTTTGTAAAATGCAATAAAATCAAGAATCAGTGATTGTTAATGCTCTTTAACTTTTATTTAACTGACAAAAGTACAAAGAAAATGTTTAGAATATAACCACCTTGAATTTTGTAAATACAAACAAATGCTGATTTTAATGGCTGCAACACACTCCAAAAAAGTTTTAAAAGGCAAAATAAAAGGGAAAGGGTTATAGAAAACTGTTTTGAAAAAGTTCACAGTAAGCAGGTGAATTGGTAATAGGTGAGGGTATCATGTTTGGGTATAAAAGGAGCATCTCAGTCTTTGCAAGCATCATGGTGTCACAAATACTCCAAGGATGAGGACAATGATGAAAATTAAAGGAGGTTTATTGAATAAATCCACAGCATGCCAAACTGTGAGACAGCTGTGTATTACACAGACAAACGAAAGATCACACAACAACAACTTAAATGCAAGACAAATAAGGGCCATAATGATGAACACCTGAGTAAATTAAATGAATTACCATGACACCTAAAGAGTGGCGGGAAAACTGAACAAAAGGAAGACTTGTGAAGAAAACCAATGACAAGTCCATGAAAACACAACTAAGTCCATGATGAAACTAAACAGAACCATGACACATGGCTCATCACTTTGAGACATATTTCATGAGAGAAGTGTCAAGAAAATAAAAAATTACATTTCTCAATGCAAAATTGCTAATAATTTAGGTCTTTCACCAACTACCATACATAATATTGTGAAAAGATTCAGAGAATCCAAAAAAATCTGTCTGTATAGGGCAAGGCAGGAAACCTCAGCTGAATGTGCATGACCTTTGAGACCTCAGATGGCACTGCATAAGAAACCCTCATGCTGCGTTGTTAAATATAGCCGCAGGCTCAGGAGTATTTTGGTAAACCGCTGTCACTTCACACAGTCTGCGACTGCATCAATAAATGCAACTTGAGGCCAGAGCTCATCTCAGTCAAAAAGACAGTGGAAATGTGTGCGCTCAGATGAGTCCACTTTTTTTTTTACTTGTTTCTGGGAAAAATGGACGTTGAGTTCTCAGTCACAAAGACCAGAGGGGCCATCTAGACTTTCATCAGCGACAGATGCAAAAGCAAACATCTGTCATGGTCTGGGGGTGCGGCAGAGCAAATGATATCGGTAACTGGAATATGTGACTGGAATAATTTTTTTCTTTGTACTTTAGTCAGTTACAGGTGTTGGCCATATAATTAATATCATCAAAAAGTTGATTTATTTCACTAATTCCATTTAAAAAGTGAAACTTGTATATTCATTCATTACACACAGACTGATATATTTCAAATGTTTATTTCTTTTAATTTTGATGTTTATAAATGACAACTAAGGAAAATCCCAAATTTAGTATCAGAAAATTTGAATATTGTGAAAAGGTTCAATATTGTAGACACCTGGTGCCACACTCTAATCAGCTAATTAACTCAAAACACCTGCAAAGCCTTTAAATGGTCTCTCAGTCTAGTTCTGTAGGCTACACAATCATGGGGAAGACTGCTGACTTGGCAGTTGTCCAAAAGACGACCATTGACACCTTGCACAAGGAAGGCAAGACAGAAAAGGTTGTTGCAAAAGAGGCTGTTCTCAGATCTCTGTGTCCAAGAACATTAATAGAGAGGCAAAGAGAAGGAAAAAATGTGGTAGAAAAAAGCAATTGGGATAACCACACCCTGGAGAGGATTGTGGAACAAAACCCATTCAAAAATGTGGGGGAGATTCACAAAGAGTTGGTGTCAGTGCTTCAAGAACCACTACGCACAGACGTATGCAAGACATGGGTTTCAGCTGTTGCATTCCTTGTGTCAAGCCACTCTTGAACAACAACCAGTGTCAGAAGTGTCTCGCTTCAAAACGGACTGGACTGCTTCTGAGTGGTCAAAAGTTATGTTCTCTGATGAAAGTAAATTTTGCATTTCCTTTGGATATCAGGGATTCAGAGTCTAGAGGAAGAGAGGAGAGGCACATAATCCACGTAGCTTGAGGTCCAGTGTAAAGCTTCCACAGTCAGTGAAGGTTTGGGGTGCCATGTCATCTTCTGGTGTTGGTCCACTGTGCTTTCTGAGGTCCAAGGTTAACACAGCCGTATACCAGGAAGCTTTGGAGCACTTCATGCCTCCTGCTGCTGAAAACTTTATGGAGATGCAGATTTCATTTTCCAACAGGACTTGGCACCTGCACACAGTGTCAAAGCTTCCAGTACCTGGTTTAAGGACCATGGTATCCCTGTTCTTAATTGGCCAGCAAACTCGCCTGTCCTTAACCCCATAGAACATCTATGGGGTATTGTGAAGAGGAGGAAGCGATATGCCATATCGCAAGAGCTAAAGGCCACTATCAGAGCAACCTGTGCTCTCTTAACACCTGAGCAGTGCCACAGACTGATCGACTCCATGTCACACCGCATTGCTGCAGTAATTCAGGCTAAAGGAGCCCCAACAAGTATTCAGTGCTGTACATGCTGATACTTTTCATTTTCATACTTTTTTAGTTGGCCAAGATTTCTAAAAATCCTTTATTTGTTTTGGTCTTAAGTTATATTCTAATTTTCTGAGAAACTAAATTTAGGATTTTCCTTAGTTGTCAGTTATAGTCATCAAAATTAAAAGAAATAAACATTTGAAATATATTTTAGTCTGTGTGTAAGGAATGAATATAATATACAAGTTTTACTTTTTGAATGGAATTAGTGAAATAAATCAACTTTTTGATTATATTCTAATTATATGACCAGCACCTGTAAATAAAGGTTAAAGAGAATGAACAAATAACACATTACGGGGTTTTTAAATGCATTTAAAATAAATTATGGCATAGGCTTCTTAATAGGGTAATACATCCTGAATAAAAGTATTAATTTCTTGAAAAAAAAAATTATTGACCCCATAATTTTTAACATTTGTGCACTTTTGTTATGTCATGAAATCATGATTGATATGAAAAATGAGAACAGTAAATACTGAACAAAACGACACAGTAAAACTCTAAGACATGATCAGGCTTCCATGAAATCTGTGCACATTCACCTCTGCATATTTAAAAGCCCGTCATTCCGATGTCTGATACTTATGAACTTTTCTACATCATTTTATAGTTCAAAAGGTGTGCTCACATAAAAAAAGTGAGGTGTAGTGCACTATGAGTGCCAGATGATACTGTACAGAACAAAGTGTACCGGACACTTTATGCACTTGAGAGTTGCAACTTTATCTGTGGGGAAGGGCTAAAAGTGATAAGCTAGCACAGCACATTTGGAAAACAGCACATGCTTCTGTTAACCAAACACTGTTAAAGGTTCCATATGAAATTGCTAACGTTCTACAATTTATGCATTCTATGGCAGAGTATATTGTGTGTAATAAGTGCATAATTTGGGATACAGCAAAAATCCTACTAAACGTGCCAACTTCCCCTCGAATGTTTGCTTGTTAAATATTTGGCTAACTTGTGTATTTAGCAATCTATAATAGTGTAGAACTCTACATTTGAGAATATTTAAGTTGCTAAATAAGTTGGTACATTCCATTTGGGCCTAGACATCAGCTAACCCTTACACTGATGCATAGAGTAAACAGCCTGTAAACGAGACCTTGAACTTAATAAACCTCCCAGGGATCAGCTGGAAGTCTAATCATATCTCTTCTCTCGAGTAATTCTATGAAAGTAAAACTTTAAGGGAGCTCATGTTTACTTGAGCAAGTCACCCACCGTTTTGCTCACCCTGTCTCTCTTTACATCACCTCACCTGACCTCCCTGACACACCAGTTCATCTGCTTTTATTAGACTGCAGCTATTTTTAAAACTAGGCCTGTGTTACACTTTTATGAGACATGATCGAGGCAGATGAATATTGTGTAGACACATCTTCATGTGCATGTGTGTGCACGCAATCAGGTGGCATTATATAAAAAAAAAGAAAAGAAAAAAAATTCAACAAATATAAACCAAGCTATCTGTTGACAGATAGACTGCATATGTATTCAACATCACTCTCAAACATCTCAGCTCTTCCAGGAACTGGAGCTTCTCCAGACAGAACAGACAGCAATAAAATGTATTTTAAGAAGTGTTGACTGATATGGATTTTTTTTTTTTTTTAGATTACAGATGGAATCCAACCATAAACAGGGATATGGCCAAGCTGTGCATCAGTATACTATACGACATCCGCTAACTAAAAATAAGATTGATGGAGAAACATATTTCAGTGTAGGGTCAACCCAGCTTCACACATGCCACAGCAGCCCCACAAACAGATCTCATAGAGGAAGCAAATGTTCTGTTGCAGAAGCACAGGGAGTTCCCAATGCAGTGATTACAGTGTACCAAATAGCCAAGAGCAGTATACAATTAACACATTTGGCCTCTACTGTAGTGCTTTCCAGCTGTACACTGTACAAACCCCATCTACTTCCCTCCCTTCCAACTTCCTTTTTTCTTCTTTCTACATTCAACTTCCATAAGCTCTCTGAAGTTATTAGCATATTTCAGAAACTAGAAAAACAAGGATTTTTATGTTTAGAAATATTGATGTGTCACACTCATTTTTGTTATGAAGATGTAGACTAATGGTGCAAAAGTCTGTGGCGGTGTCGGCGTGTGTTTTCATATTTCAGAAAATAATGAATTCACTGGTGATCTCAGGCTGATATCCTAGAGTTAAAATATCCAGACAGAAGCCAAAAACTTTGCTGCCATCTCATTCAAAAAAAAATTGGAAATCACCACCAAATCCAGCTAGATCCAGCTAGAGAGACGTGTCATGATGTGCATCAAACAAGCAGACAGAAACCCACATTTTCAGATAAGATATTTATGTGTGTGTGTGTGTGTGTGTGTGTGTGTTTGTGTGTGTGTGTGCAATGGAGGAATTCTTGTTTAAAAAAAATATTTTGCACATATACAATGAGTGCATTGAGCCCAGCAGACAGCATTGTTTTGGTCTGTGGTAAGTGATAAAATATATTGTATAAGCATATCATAAAAGCTGTACAAGCACTTTTTGATCATATCCTTATGTCTTTTGTTATGTGTCAAGTGTAAAAAATAATTCCTAATGGTAAATACTGGTTTGTTTGGTTTCTTTACATTAAAATAACATCATCAATATGTAAGAAAAGAAATGGAGGAATACTGTGAAATAATAAATAAGTGGCACCTGGCTTACAGCAAAAAGAGCAATTACACACAGATAAATAATAAAAAGAGATGTACTCACAAGATCTGTAGAGCATGCACATCTTTTTTAGGTATCATTTGACAGATTTATGGGATCTGTTGTGCTGTGTGTAACATGTATTTGCTAAACCTGCAAAAGGAAAATGGCATCAATATTTTACAAACATTTTATTTATTTATTTTTTGCCAGCATCTGGTGTCTTTTGCTTGATGAATGCTCCTAATGATGAGGTACAAGGCAACCAGGCCTTTTGTTATCAAACATAAATGATACTGTGAATAAAAGCATACACCCACACACATTTAGCTAATGGGAACATGACTTTCAAACAACTAAATTATTGAAAACACTGTGTGTATGTGACTTTTGATTATCAACAGCAATAATTTGAAGCCATGATACCCATGAAATGATGGACTTTATAATAATAATAAACTTTCTTTTATAAAGCGCCTTTAAAAGCAGCTTCTCAAAGCGCTGAACACAGTATAAACAATACAATAAAAACAATACAAAATCAACAAGCATATGCAAGTGTTTTTGTGTGTGTGTGTGTGTGTGTGTTATTGTTGTTGTTTTTTTTAAATATGTCTTAATCTGAACTTCTCTAAATTCGAGAGGCAGAGTATTCCAAAGGACGGGAGCATAAGAAGAGAAAATCCATAGATCTTAATCGTGTTTGAGGAACAACCATTTTAGTGAGAGGAGTCAAATTAGGAGTGTATGGATGTAACAATTCTGTAAAGTAAAGTGGTGCCAGGCCATGCAATGCTTTAAAAGTAAGCATCATCATTTTAAAAGGGAAGAGGGAAGAGAGATTTTCATACACTCTCCCTGAAGATCTGGAAATATCCAGGCAGAAGTGAGAAACCAGGGAAGAAATAAGATGAAAGCCATTAAATGAGCAGTGAGCAAAAACATAAAAATGTTAAATAAATTGGGCTACCAGTCGTGATATTGTAAAATAAAATAAATAAAATATTTTTTAAAGGATTTATATGAAAGGGGGAAAACACTTTCATTTACTCACCTTCATTTGACGTTTTTCTCATTGAACCTCAAGGATAAGGATTGGGAGGGTGATAATTGTAACTGACAAGCTCCAAATGTCACAAAAAACTAATCCATATAAGTAGGCCTACCTACTACATTTCAATTCATATGATAGCTTTTTGTGGATAAAAGACCGACGTTAAACTCGTTATTCACACAAAATCTCCACCAATTCGAATTTGGCGCGCCCGCGAAAATATTTGTTTGTTTACATAAATCGACTCTTCTCCATTTGGCGTGACGGTACCTTTAAATGCGCTATGAATTCTTCACATTTTTTATAGTCAGGCGATGGCGCTATAAACAGCACTGATATTACAAATAAATAAAATACATTTACATTTAGTCATTTAGCAGAGGCTTTTATCCAAAGCGACTTACAAATGAGGACAATGGAAGCAATCAAAATCAACAAAAGAGCTGCATATAACCTGCATGGAAAAGCAAATTGCATTGCATTAAACATTGAGCTATTCTGAGTCGAGGAATCGACTCTTTTGAAGTCGACTCCCCATCTCTATACTAAGCAAGTCTGCCCTTACAATTTGAAACGCAACATGACTTTTAAATGGAATTTCTTAATCTTTTTTTTTTTTTTTTGTTATATAAGTTATTAAAAAAAAAAGAAAAAAACCCACCAAGGCACAGGAATGCCTGCTAAAAACTTAGTGACATTCAATGATGTAATTATTGTCAGTGTGAAAGTAATATTAGCATTGCATTATTGGTTGTGATAACACTGCAGATCTTTTATTTCATAATGAGATCAAGATTTCTTCTAATAGTTTTTTGTACATCAAACAAATACCAAATTCTAACAATCAGGAATGGTCTCCCTGGATTATATATGGAAATATGTTATATGTCATACAGGTTTTAGTGGGATTCTCAAGGGTTAGTACTGTTCAGTAAATCCCTATTCCCCTCAGCCCCCATGAGGTTTTTTTTCTGTAGATGTTTCATATGGAGACCATTAGTTGTGCCATCTGAGCCTGGTTGTGGTGAAAAATGTTTGAGGTCTATCGATATGTGTGCTGTGATGTCATTAGTAGACCTTACAGCACAGGGAATATCATATGGGACCAGGGGAGGTGGGAAGGAGGGAGGCTGGGCTAAAATCTGAACCAGATGATGGTACAAAAAACATTGAAACCTCAAATGAGTTCATCTTAAAAGCCTGCTGATCCCAAGACATGTTCATGGTTTTTAGGATTGACACGCAATGAATTGTACAAAGCTTTGCACCAACTCATTACCATAAGTCAGTCCAAGTTTAAAAACACTTTCAATGCATTGTTTGATGTTCTTTAAATAAAGTCGATGGCACAAATCACTGGAGGAGTTTTGACAGTATACAGATCATGTCTTTGAGGATAGAGATCCCATACAAGAAACACATGGGCTCTGTCTGAAACGCGAAAATTCTTTTTCAAATGAAGCTTTTATATTGCCTGTTTATGTAAATTTAAGTTAAATCTGTTTTATATCAGGACTTTTAAACTTTTATTGACAGTTCTTGTTTTAGATCTGTAATCTGTAATTTAGTAATAAAAAAATAATTATCATTATACATAAAAATATTTTAAGAAGGAAGTCACTCACAAGGTGATCTACTGTATATGGCATCAAAAAGCTTGAAAACTCTTTTTTTTTCCTTTTTTTTTTTTTTTTAAAGAAAATGGTTCTGATTCCAGAGGACAGAGAGCAAAAATTCATTCATATTCACCATCCCCCTATTGGCACCAGACTCATCTAAAACAATGCATGACAGCAAATGAAAAACATCCCAGTGACAGGAAATGACAAAAAAGAATATCCTGCTACTGCATTGTCCAAGTGGCCTGCTTTATGCATTTATACAGCTCCATTTTCTCTGGAAATAATTCCACTTCCTATAACAATAAACCACAACCATGGGGCACTGAGTATCTGGGCCAAGATCATAGGTTTCATTTTCAAATGAAATAAGCAGAAATATATTAAGCCGTTTCATTGTCACTAATTGTGTTAACATGAATCTATAGCCTCATTTATCTTTGGCATGTACTGTATCCAGTGTGTGACCTACAAAATGCTCGATTCATATTCCCCCTGTTTGGAGAAGAAATGGCAGCATATTGAGAGAGAGGGAGATTTAAGCAACTGTGGTTTCTCATACGACCAACATTTATTCAGAGCTCAAAATATGAACCATGGACATTTGACCTCTCTGTCTGTTACTCAGCGGATCTAAAATTATATAATTGCAGCCTAACGGGTGAAAAAAAAGCAGAATTTATGGTTCGTTGGAGCCACAGCTTGGCGGCTACTTATTCCCAAGCATTTGGAGGGACAGGAACGGCATGTCCTCCTCTGGAAACAGCATGGCTCAGGGCTCCTAGTGCAGACACTTATTCACTGACCACATAAACCACTTTTTCCAGAAACATTATCTCCATTCCCACAATCTATCATCCGCAGGAATTGACAAGAATGGTAAGAATAACTGTCTGGAAAACTCACAGGCATGTTTTATTTCATCTTTACAAAGCATTTAGCAGTGTAGCACATGATGAAGCCTGTCAGTCAATCTGACAACAATTATGTCGGAGGAAGAATGCATAGTGCTCAAGATGTTCCCTTGTGCTGTCAGCTCCGTGAAGATGTTGTCTTGACCCTTAAGCATAAGCAAAAGCCTTGATATTAGAGATAGTTGTCCAAAACGTCCATTTGTTGTTTCTTTCAGTCATGTGCCAACAGAAGAAAAATGTGCAGCTTTTGTGATTAAAAGGCCTCTGTGAAGCATTCCTCAGTGATATGTCTGACGCAGGTTATCTTGGCTCAAATAAGGGCGATTGGGAATGAGGTTCAGTCACTGGAAAAAGAGATAAGAAGAGAGTGATTATGAAAACGTCAGTTCCTTCATGCAGAAACCAGCATTAGGTATATCTTAAAGGTAAATCAAGCCAGTTCGGCATGTCGGTTTTCACTACTTTGTATTAATATTAAATTACTTCTACTTCTCATTATTTGCGAGGCAGTTTTAGTGGACAATGTCGAAACATTATGAGCTTTCTAAAAATCCTGATGTAAAACACATACAATGCAAGTTGTGTCATGTTTTTACTATTATTATTGTTGTTTGGCCAATAATTCTGCATTTTGACAAAGGCAATGATAATTTTTGGTTGAAACACTCAACTTTGTTGGGTTAAAGGTGACAATTTTAGAGTTTTTACCAAGATTCATGATTCTTGAGAGATTCAAGATGCTGCCAATGTTTTAATCAGGAATTTCACCACATAGTTCTCTAATTTATCTCTGACTCACACCTAAAATGAAAACCAGATGCCCCCCCCCCCCATGAGGTGGAATAGAGATTTCATTTGTGAAAGGGAAGAAATCTAACGAACTTTTTGTGACTATGACGCTTTAAGAAAGTGTGAAGAGGAATATGAAGCACCACCGAATGATGTCTCAGCGGAGTAGAGGAGGAACAGAATGTTGTATGCGTAAATCACCCAAGCAGCTGTTAGAGACTCCGCCAAAGTGAGACAAAACAGAATCGTAATGTTCCAAGGGTCTTATTACTGTTGCCGAGTGAAAACACAACGTAAGCAATGTGAACATGTAAGTGGAGAATGTATCTGACAAAAAAACATCTTAACACAAATCATACTGAAAGATCAGTTGATGTGCAGAAGGCTACCGTATGGACTGAGATGAGTAAGGTTGAGTAACTGTAACTGCATCATGCATTATTGTTTAAATGAGTAGTTCAAAGTAATGTTTTAAACTAAAGTGTGGTTGGCAATGGACATTCAGGCCCAAGCATCAATTCCCTGATCTAAGCCATTATTTCCCCAGAGAAGAACTCCAGCAGTCTGTCCACAGGGCATTATGGGTAAAGGCACATGTGTGTTTGTGTGAAGGAGCTAAAGCTGATCTTATCATTTGTGTAAATGGCTCGTATTTTATAGATAAACTCTTGTGGGACACAGAGTAGTAACAGATGTACGAAACTGGTTAACTAGCACTAAATCCCGAGTGAAGATTTATGCTGTTTTCATAAATCACTGATGGGCAACCAGAACGCTGCTTCAAGAAGCTTATTATTTAAATGATTATTACATTGATTTTTAAAACATTGGAAGTAACTTACAATAGCATTTCAGATACTGTTTGTATGAATGTGTAACAGAAGTCAAGTGACAGGGAACAAAGTTGTATCAAAGATGGCAACGTTCATAAAACTGGAAAATCTTTTCACTTTTTGAGTTAGTCGAGCCTTGAGTTCTTCCAACAAACCTTCATAATATTAACCGACAGCAGCTTTTATATTTGGTTGGAGAGCATTTGAGTCACACATGGAACCACTGATCAATAATGGATCTACAATAGATCAATGCATAGAATACAATAACGATGGGAGCAGCTCCAGTCGAGAACAGTGGATCTAAAACCTTCGGATGACAAAACAGCTCACTGTTGTAAATGAAGCAGGAGAATGACATATGAGGTCAGCTTTGCGCATGTGCCGCTCAGAAGTGATGCACTCGGAAATGTAGCAGAGAGATCAAAACAAAACAACGGTCACTATTGATGATCCTCACAAAATGAGGATTTGTAAAGAAGAACTTCAGAAGGATTTCAATATAAGCCAAGAGGAAACTAGTTTTCTAAGTTGCTAAAGTAAGGAAACTTTACTTCCTTTGCTCCTGTTAACCGTTGGTTTTCACAAGACTCACTGGGACATCTGCAACGCTGACCTCATACAATGGATTACAATCAACCAAAACTTCAGACAACAGTTTGATAATATTTACACAATACTTTGTTGACTAATTACCAAGTAATGCTTAATTTTGTTCAGTCTGTGGTGTGAAAAGGTTGCATTAGCAATTCAGGAAAAAACATGTAAGCAAAACATAGTCAGGTCAAAGTGTCTCAATAATTTTTGGTCCCAATTTTTTATTTTATTTAATTTTTTTATATCAATTTCACTAGTAGTCCGCTGTATGAAGAATTTTGGGGGAATGATATATCACACTTACATAAATGAATTATAGTGTCTTGCACCAAGTAAAAATATATATAAAAAATATTATAACTGGTGTCTGATTAAATGTTGGTTTGACTGTGTAGCAATTCTTGTTAAAACTACAAAGTAATTCATTCAAGAGCAGTAAGTGATTTTCTTTCTTTCATTTTCTTGGATTAACATTACAGCAACCAGTAGCTAAATTAGGCGAGGTCATTTAAGATACAATGAATGCCTCCAATATAATACACACTTGATTTTTTTCTCAACTGTTTACATGCACTTAAGACATAACCATTTTTTTAACATACTTTCCAAGACATATTTTGTATGTATTTGTCGGTACAAGAGCAAAAAGAGGGAAATTCAGTGTTCAAGCATTTTAGACGCCTCTCTTTGCGTGAGCCCTGAACACCAGAACACCAAGACACCGCGGTGCTGAATTGGACTCTTTCACATCCTTTTCTGTTTGTTTAAACTGTGATTTGTTCATTCTGTTGCAGGAGGAACTTAGAGGAGAACTTTGCAAAGGAGAGCCCAGTTTAATGTTGCTGTCTGTTCTCTGCGTGCGAACACAGCGATTGAGTAACCAGCTACTCAGTTGAGCTTTTCTGCGTCTTGTGTTTGAATTCATTAAACTCTTTTGAATGTTTAAATTGGCAAGTTGCAAGACTTAAAAACACGTGAAAAAGATAAGCTTTCGTGACAACACGCAGCAGTGGCCTGTCAAGCAGCAGTGGCCTCAGCCAGACAGTTGACCCGTGTGAGACACTTTTTTTTAATGGATGCATTTTTTATTAAACTTCTCATGAACCGATGCAGTGTAACACCCGCTGAGTGGAATCAAACAACTTGAAAGATCAAAGACAATGTTTCAAATAACTCCAACTGGATTTGCCTCCAAAATGGTATTAGCCAAACTCACTGGGAGCTGTAAGGACTCCCATCGAGGGACCGTTTTTTATTTTACTGCAAAGTGGACAAACTTTCCAGTCTGGTATTGGTGATGCTAATTGTGCTTGTGCTTAAATGTAGCATTTTGTTATAGGAGACTATTTGAAGCAGGCTATTAATTCTGTTTAAAATCAATTCCAATAACGTTAGGGGATGTCAACCTGATACTTTATGTTAAGTATGTTTTTTAGCTATTAAAATGGCCCTGGGGTCTTTGAGACCTCAAACTGAACATGCAGGTTAACCATGGTGTTAAAGAATTAATGAAAAAAAAAAGAATGATGTGGAAATGGAGCCCGAGAGGGAAAAAGAGAAAGGGAGGGATGTAGAAAGAGAAGTGCTGTGATGAAGCTCTTGGCTCTGCTTGTCTGCACTTGCACACCAGATGCGCTCTGCCTCAGCTCTGGAATGTGTTTGTGAGAGCAGTTTAACCAATGACCCACCCAACCATTACCACAGAAATCTGATCCAGACAATCCATTCGCCTCCCGCCTCCTTTATTGTGTGTGTGTGTGTGTGTGTTCTTCTCAATTATCTTGCTTCCTCAATTATCTACTTTCTTACTCTTCTCTTCCAAAAATTTGCCTAAACCTATTTTTGAAATTTGGTTCCCATAAATTTCTCCTTTCTTTAACCACTGATTACTCAACATGTTCACTCAAACACATACTCACACACACTTTACAAGCACAGGTCTTACCTCATACACAAGCACTTGTGCTGATGGTGTTTTAATAGTAATCCATTAGCCATGATAAGGCAACAAAATAAAACTTGAGAAGTTAAAAATGCTCACTAATTCTTCACATAAAGGTAGAGGAGGGAGATCCCCCCCCCCTCTCTATTGATTTCAGAGTTTTTCTCATATGATATAGGCCTAATGGTTGCTGGATAGAGTTTAGATAGCCTAGTTAAAAAGTATGAGCATGTTTAAAATATGACTAACTGCTGAACAACATAAAAAGTATAAGATTGAAACTTATTGGGCTGACTAATGTTAAATACAAACCTGTTTATGGTGGGGGGGTTATATAATTAGTTTATTACAGACAGACAGACAGACAGAAAGACAGACAGACAGATAGATGTGAAATAATTTATTTCTGAATTCTGCTCTAGGACTATTTCTGGAAAAAAAATCAAAAGCAGTTGTTTTGTGGGATTTTGACATGACACTAGAGCTAAGATGAAATCTGATCATAGCAAAAGATTTGTAAATTTGTAAATGTCATGTTTACATGTAAATGCACGCCAAGAACATACATTTAAATAGAAACATATGAAATCATTGCTATGAATGACATGTTTCTGGGTGACTAGGCTTATATATTACTCAACATCCAACACAAACCTCTAAACCCTGTTAAGAAAAATAGACAAAGTCTTTTAAAAAGACAATAATGTCAAGTAAAATAATCATGGATGACAATGACTAAAAACTGTCAATAAACAAATGAAGCGTTTTCGTTGTAAAGAAACCATACAGTTAGCCAGCGAAAAGAAGAAGAAGAAAAAAAAGACAAAACAAAAATAAACTGCACACTTCTGAACTGTTTGTTTAGAGTGACCCTTCCTGAATTAATTTTTTTCCTCACATCACACACCTAATGGTAAATAAAGTTCCAGATCGTTGCGGTTTAAACACGTGGCGAATTGTCTCAAGATCGTATAGTTTGCTGAAACTTATGCAATGCTGCCTCCTACAGGCTACTGGACACCATAGAGACAGACGTGAAATACATTGCGACAATCCAACCACGCTGTTCGTTCACACACACCTGTTTTTATGCAGTCTTTGGTTCACACACAACGCACTTTCTTTGTATGCCTACACGTTAACTGCTCAGTAACACTGAAACCGCCTTACGTAGCAGTGTGAAGTATAGACCTGTTATCATTGTATGCTTAGTTAAGTGATCATCTGCGACAGTCTAGCATCCTTACGCAGTTTTACAGAGACACCCCTATATTTTCATCGTGCAAAACTCTGCTCCAGGCATTGCTCCGAACCGATTGCGCCACTGGAGCCTCTGCGTCTCACTGCAGTAACACGGGTCATGAGTGTAGAGCCATTTCTTATTTTGTGACAAAGGAGGAGACTGTACACAAACTGTCCGAATAAAAGTCGAATATAACCGTTTTTAAAAGCACACACCCTGGTTCACTTTTAATGATTTTACACTTTCAAATAAAAAAGATTTTACACTTTCAAATAAAATATAACATAAATACCGATTCTTACAGCATATCGCAATTGTTTCCCAATGTGATTTACCAGGTAATATACATCAATGGCCTGAAATGACATCACATATCAACAATTTATCTCTACTCTTTCGATGTATGCAATTTTCCAACATATCAAAGCGTTCACCGCATATGTAGCAGCTGATATGCGATCTAAATAAAATTAGAAGGTAGCAAAGATAAAGATCAATCAATCTTCCCCGACTCCGCCCACAGTGGTATCGTTTCCCAAAAACTTAGCCTACTGCAACTTATAAAATTGTTCTCTAATCGTCACGATAACGACAACTCCTGCCTTGATCGTTTGGTAAGTCTAAAAAGGCATTTAATCTTAATTATATTTCATTTGTGTGTGTGTGTGTGTGTGTGTGTGTGTGTGTGTGTGTGTGTGTGTGTGCCAGAGATATATAGGGTTAATATAATTTGGTGTGTTTATTCCACTAGAATTCATCATTAACTGGACAGAATTGGAGAACATTGTATTGCACAGCCTATCTCAAAGTATATCTGGAGTTTTCTCAGTGTTTTAGAGTTATTGACATTATGTTAACACAATATTAATTTACTTTTAGCTTTGCTTCTCATCATGAGTAACATCACCTCCTGCCCTGAACCTCAGACCCTTGTTTCTTCCGTTTTAACGCCCATTCTCATTGTGGAGCTCATCTTTGGTTTGCCTGGAAATGTCTTTGCTCTGTGGATTTTGTTCTTCAGGTCTCCATGGAAAGCCTGCAATGTGTATCTCTTCTGCATGGTGATATCTGACCTCCTACTCTTCACTGGACTGCCTTTCCGCATAGATTATCTCTTTCGTGGTGAAGACTGGATATTTGGCGAATCCTTTTGCCGCCTCATTTTATATATCATATCAGTAAACCACTCAGCAAGCATGGCTTTCATGTCAATTTTGGCCGTGGACCGATTCCTCAAGATTCTCCACCCACACCATCGCCTTTGTCGAATGAGTGCGAGACAAGCAATAATGTTGGTTAGCATGGTTTGGACGAGTGTTCTACTTTTTCGTCTCCCACCCGCCCTGAACCTGGTTCTCACACCACAGAAAAACTCATCAAAGCTCATATGCCATAGTTTTTTCTCATGGACATGGCCATCAGTTCAAATGAAGATATATGACTCAGTACAGCTGGTAGAGGTCCTGCTAGCATTTGCACTGGTGCTCTTCTGTTTTGTGAGGGTTTTCTCTCACGTCCACAGTCGCCAGGTGGCTCACCGCAGGCTGACGCGAGCAGTGAGATTGCTTCTGTTTCTTGTGATCATGTTTGTTCTGTGTTTCCTGCCTAGAGTCACTTTTGGCATCTTCCTTCAAGTGTTTTCCTGTTCAGAATTACTCATGGTGTGTTTTCATGCCTCTTTAGCTTTAACCTACATGAACAGTGCACTGGATCCAGTGATCTACTGCCACATTAACGCTTGGTACCGTGACACCCTGAAGGGCACATCCAACTCACTGGGGCTAACAAAGTTCATGATGAGTTCGAAAACGAACAAAAAACGTTGATCTACCTGGTTAACTGTTGTTTCTTGCAAAGCAATGTGTTGTGTCTTAAAGGTATAGTTCATGTAATAATTAAAATTAATTCATTTACTCCTATACTTCCAAACTTATATGACTTTATTTCAACAATAAGAATGTTTCAACTTTTTTTCCTGAATATCTTCCTTTGTTTTTTACAAAAGTCATACTGGTTTGAAAAAACATGAGGGTGAGAAAAAGAAAAATGAATTTTTATGTGAACTTTCCCTTTAAAAGTGAACTTATTAATTATTTTGCACAATAAGTTATAAATGTTATACTGTATGACTTTGCATATATGCTATAGTTTGTTGTAATTTTTTCTGCCTGTATTTATAACCAACATGCATAATCAATTGCTTTTAATATTATTACACAGATGCACAAACTGTCCTGCGCTTTTTTTATTTAGCATTTTCCAGTAAATGTGTGACACACAATGAAATACAACAGAAAAGTATGAGGCATAGAAAACAAAATAGCTTATTATTTACTGTCACATGCTGTCACATTGCCCTTTGAATTCAAAAAAGCCAATGATTTTCTTCCTTAAAAACATCCAAAGGGTATTACTGGCATCTGAAAGAGTCTTCAATGTCCAGGGGAACAGAACCTTAAAGTCCTGAATGAATATTTAAGAGTTGCAAAGACTCCACAAATCATTACAACATCTCCAGCTAAAAGAATCTATTGAACATGCTCTCAGTTAAGACCACCTAATAGCCAGTTACTCAACATACAATCCAGTCCTCGATTATTAACACAATATAAAAACAGCACACAAACTTGTACTTGTCATGATACGCACAGAGGACATAGATAAATAAAGGAAACCATTCAATGCAGAGCTAACTGAATTTACAAAGAGTACACTAACACTTCCCAAAAGAGTCTGTTGAGTGGTCAGCATTGATCTGTACATGATACACATTTGTGGCAAGGCCACTTGTGGAACCCTGTAAGTTTAGTTCCCAAAGCCATGGATTCTCATCAAACAAGTGCTTAGAGCTAATGTTATAAGCTGCTGAATGGTAAAAGTGTTTGTATTGAAACTTAATGAGCAATCAGTTCTTGGGAAGATATTGAAAACAAGGGCTTCAGGCTGCTGTCCAAGAGAATTCTGAATATACAAGCATCATTTTAGACGGGGTCATTAGCTAAGTGCTTTATCATTGTGAGCCTTTTGTCCTGAAGAGGAAGCGAAAGTTCAAGAAGAAGTCGGATATACAGAATAAGTTGTGTGTCTTAGTGGTTTGTTGCCTGTGCAGTGCAGAGATATGCAGCAAACGAGAAAGTGACAGAACAGGCTTGAGGGAACAATGCAGATGTGGGTCAGTCATGGATGACGATTGGGCCTCGCATCCGTAAACTGGGGTGAGGGGGCGCCAGGACAGGCACCTGCGCTGGCCCCTGGGGGACCCTGCGCAGGCTGATCTGCTCACATGGCTGTCTACACGCTCTTCGTAACTGTGAACGGGAGAGCAGCCTTCTGGCTTTCCTGAGAGGAACAGGAAGATAAAACACAACATATCATTGTCTTCAAGAATGTAATCTTTCAAAACTTACATTTAACAGTACACAAATTGTACTTTTTTTGGTTTGATTTGTGATGGAACTGGATAAATGTATGTATTTTTACTATAATTGATGAAGCAATACAAGATATAAGGAAAAAAATATTGTTATCCTTGAAATCTAATTTAACGGACCTGGTAGTTGTATTTTTTTTTTTATTTCCTAAATAACAGCAGCAAAATATTAATATATGATTTCTGAAGCATCATGTGTCACTGTAGACTAGAGTAATGATCCTGAAAATGTTTTCCATAAAAGGAATAAATTACATTTTATAGAAAAACATTTTTTAATTGTCTTAAATTGTAATAATATTCACAATATTACTTTATTTTTGATCAAATGCAGCCTCATTGGGCATGAGAGACTTCTTTCAAAATCTCACCAAGCTAAACTTTTGAACAGAGTAGTGTATTAATTATTAAATATTTAAAATATATATGGTATTGATTATATATTTTAAATTATTAAAGTACAACTGTAACGAGTCATTGGAATAATTTAGAATGTAAGTATCATGGAATCCCCTGTGCTGTGCAATAATTTGTGTGAGTTTTTTACACTGTTAAAGAGTTGGATTCCCATGCTAAACATGGACAAAGTTTCAAAAATTAAGTTGTACGTTTGAAGGAGTATTTCTGTTCCAAAAATACTCCTTCCGGTTTGTCACAAGTTTCGGAAAGTTTTTTTCGAGTATGGCTCTTTGTGACGTTAGATGGAGCGGAATTTCCTTATATGGGTCCTAAGGGCACTTCTCCGAGAAGAGCGCGCGCTCCCGTATAGCAGAGCACTGAGGCTGAACACAGACAATCACTGATCAGAGCGAGAGCGTCGCGAAATGTCACAAAAGAAGTGTGTTTTTGGTTGCAAGGGCAAGACAACCCTGCACAGATTACCAAAAAAAAAAAAAAAAAAAAACATTAAGGGACCAGTGGACGGAGTTTATTTTTACAGAGCATCAACGGAGTTGTTGCAAGTGTTTTTGTTTGTTCCCTGCATTTCGAAAATGCTTGTTTTACAAACAAGGCCCAGTTTGACTACGGATTTGCGTATCGTTTATTTCTTAAGGATGATGCAATCACAACGAAAAAGGGTCACGATCGTGTGTTGGAACCGCAGGCGGTGAGTAAAACTGCTTAAAATATCTCTGCCTCCTTGTTAGTGCGTCTGCCTCCCATGCCAGAGACCCGGGTTCGAGCCCCGCTCGGAGTGAGTCGTTGCTGCTGCTGCTCTCGTTCAGTTTCAGCCTCGGGATCTGATTCTGGATCATAAATAAACGGCTGAATCTGACTGTTAGCCATTGTTTGTTTTGGATGATGTTTTTTGTTCCTCACGGTAATGTCACAACTTCCAAACGCTCTCAACAAGAAAGCCTACTCGCGCTCGTGATTCTTTAGCTCCGCCCACACGTCACGCCTCCAGCGGCTCATGTTTTTCCGAAAAAAATCAACACAGACTATTTTTTTTTTATAAATATAATAAAACTAAAGACTTTTTGGAGATATGAATGATGCCGTACTACTCTATAGGCACTCAAGATTAACAGGATATTCAGTGAAAATGAGCATTTCACCCCCCCTTTAACATATTTTGGAAGCTTTGCAATGTGAGGGGTGAATGATCACATTTACTTGCATGTAAAATATCAAGAAAGGAATTTAAATTGAAACTGTACAGCTTTGGTTTTCCTGTGTGAACCACATAGTACAATTTTGTTTACCTCGAAATGTTGCAGATAAAAGAGATTGTAATTATGGTAACACTTTAGTATAGGGTCCAATTCACACTAATAACTAGTTGTTTATTAGCATGTCTATTATTAACATATTGGCTGTTTATTGGTGCTTATAAAGTACATATAATGCATAACATCCATAATCCTACCCAATACCCTAAACTTAACAACTACCTTATAAACTATTAATAAACAGCAAATAAAGGGTTAATTGAGGCAAAAGTCATAGTTAATGGTTAGTTAATAGTGAGAATTGGACCCTAAAATAAAGTGTGACCGTAATTATTAAAGGGATACTCCACCCCAAAATGAATATTTTGTCATTAATCACTTACCACCATGTCATTCCATACCCGTATTCGTCTTCTCAAGCCTCCCGGTTTTCATCCAAAATATCTTAAATTGTGCTCTGAATGCAAACAAAGCTTTCATAGGTTTGGAATGACATGGGGGTAAGTGATCAATGACAAAATTTTCATTTTGGGGTGGAGTAACCCTTTAAGCAAAATAACATTAATCAACATGGCTTAGTGACATAAACAATGCCCTATTCATGATCAGGTCCATATAACAAAGAGAAATGAAAGAATTGCCTGGGTCTAATATTCAAGCAAAATGAATGAGGGCGACAGGCATCCACAGGGGACAGCCCTAAGATTAGATTGGCAATAATGAAAGAACAACAAATGAATAATGATGTGCTAGAATTTTCTGTGTACAGTATGTGTGCTTGCATTTATAGCACATGTGTTTACATTATAAATCACGCAACATTAACACAAATACATTCATCACCACCATAGAGCCTTGATATGACTATGATTAGGTTGTATGCGTTTACCACTGATGCATTTGATTAATTCCTTTGCAAAGCAACAGCAAACTTTTAATTCTGCAAATAGTCCAGAATGAGAAACATTCAAATCTAATATATTTGCTATCTATTTTAACATCAACTCAAGCATTAGAGTACCATTTCAGCCAGAGAGACTCCTGCCAGTCTGGTGTAAACCAGGCTGAGCCCCAGACCAGATCTCATTTGTCCCTGGGTCTCTTGCCTAGTTAAAGGCTATTTTTTTTTCAGAGCAGGGGGGCTTAATTTAGCCTAGAATCTGCTCCAGTGCTGGAGGCCATAGGGAGCTGTGCAAGTCATAGCTCATTTGGATATGGCTGCTGTGGCGAGGCATTTTTCTTCAAGCTCCAGCTCACGCCTACTCCTCAATGCCAAAGATATTAAAACCAATCCCTTGCTGCTGTGGGTGAACTATTATGACTATCTGACTTCTGTCTGTCTGATCAACATTAAGCATAAAAACACATTTTGCAGGTTGAGGCGTCAAAAGCCACCAGAAGGGTGTTAATCGAGTGTCTCTTTCGGTCATACATTTTATACATGTTGCAAGACTCCACAGGTAATGTGGTTTAGGCTTGGTGTGCAGTGCATGTGATCTTACCATGTTCAGGTGTCTAACAGCTGCAGCAACAAAACGAGACAAGCAAAGAGTCACTAAAAATAGTCAAAACATTTTGATCCATGAAACAACAGGGCAAATCATGTGTCCAATTCCCACTGCTCCAAATAACATCTTCATTTGCAATTCATTTGAACTTTAATTTAATCAGAATCTAACTAGAACTTAAGAAACACTTCACATCCAGCCTACTGTAAACTCCAAAAGCAAACAGGGATTTCATTAGCATTGTGGATGTGTTAAATTCATGCAGTCTTACATATTTGGTAAAGTGAGACTTTAATGTCTGCAGCTCCTAATCCTTTCATATTGCTTTTTCAGTTGACTGAGAATTACCAGCAAATAATAAGTTAATCTTTTCATCATATTACTGCAAAATGATGGAGGATGGCTGTGGAGAGACCATCTCCAGTCTAAATAACTCTGCCGAACAACTCTACTGATAAATGTTGCTAAGACTCTACATTGTTATAAGGGAATAAAAAAAGGTCTGCATAACCCTGCAAGGAAGTGAGACAAGTACACTGGTGATCGAAAGTTTGGACACAAACTAAATTAAATTAAAACTAAATTAAATTAAAAACTAAACTAAAAAAAAAAAGCAAAGCAAAGCAAAATAATAAACAATAAATAATAATAATAAAAAAAAATGATGCTATTTTCAAGCATTTAAGCACAATGGGTTTAAGGATTATGAGAATCCTTAAAATCTAAAGAATAAATACATAAAAAGTTTTGTGTGTTCAAACTTTTGACCGGTAGTGTGTGTGTTTGTGAAGTGTTGAGTTACCTGTGGAGTCTCATCTCTCTGGATTAAAACTAACCTCAATCTGCATCAAAAATCATAAGTTTTTGTTGTTGTTGTTGTCTCTCCATGCCACCACAGATTAATGGGATCATGGGTATTGTTAATTATAGGATCTCAGTTATTGAAAAATTGTCCCTGACATCCGAGATTGACTCGCCCATTTCCTACACTGACAACTCCAGCTTAGACCCTCTCACCCGCCTCTGTCACTGGGTATGACCAATGCAGTAATTACACATGTGCCAATCCTTGTCACCAAGATCAGTCACTCTTAGATGAAGGTTGAATCAAAATGATGGAAACTTAATCAGATGTGTCAAACCATCTCAGGGGATAATCTCTGCAGGTGCCAATCATTGGAAGAACAAGGTAAGGACTGCTTTTTGACATGGAGTGTGTCTGCCCTGCTGTTTTCTATTAAATTGTTCTCTAGGTTATATACAGGCCTAACCAAATAAGCTAACCAAACCTAACCAATATGATCGTGCTCAAAAGTGTATTTCAGTGTCCCAGTTTGGGTTTTTGAGCAATGCAACGCCATGGGAAATACTGGCAAAATGGATAGCGAGGTCAGTTTGCACACCTCGTCTCTCGGGAAACCAGGAAGAAGCTGTCATCGGGAGCATCGATCCAGTTAGGTCGTCTCTTGCGGAGCATCAGGCCACTGCCACGGAGGTTGGAGGCACCAGTGCCGCTTCCATTATGCTGCTAAAAGAGGGAAGGAGATGGGAATCTCAAAAATATTTCAAAATACTGCTGGCCATTGATGCACTTTTGCAAACCTTTTGTAAAAGAGTTACTGACTGACTATATGCCCTCAGAGGACTTCAGTATTCATTTTATAGTGAGCATAAAAGATGCATAGAAGCTCAGGAGTCTCAAATGCAAAAAAAAATAAATAAATAAAATAAAAAAAAAATTAAAAATAAAAATCATAAGTTGGAAGAGCACCTTGTCAAAAAAAAATTCACATATATTTAATTAGTGTTGCTATAGGTTTAAGTTTTTTTTTCTTTTGAAATTGATCATTTTTCTTAGTGAAAGGTAACCAGTGGCTGGTTATTATTCTAACCTTGTTGGTGTCTCTCTCACTAACTTAGTTACTCCCCACAGAACAGACTTGTAATAGTTTTTAAATCACAAGAAGCACACACACACACACACACACACACACACACCTAACACTCTAATAACAAAGCAGTATTCTTATATTGGTGTCCTAGCTTCAAACTCAACCCGGCATCTATACATTTGTTTGGTCCCACAAGACGCAAATAATATGTACAGAGATAAACAATAAAGCAATTTTTAATCTACTTCAGTTTTAGAAATGATAGGGCAAAAATAAGGTGAAGATCCATCCACTATATTTACATTATTCATCTCATGGACGAACAGTGAGCGGCTTTATGTTTGTTTGCTGTCTCTCACTTCTCATTTCCATCTCACCCAGCCGCAATAATCTGTGAGAAACCTCTGAGGCTGGAGATTGAAGCTGTCACTTGAACCAATTCACAGCACCAACAGTATCTGCATTTGAATATGTTATAAGATAGAATCTCTCACTCTCAGCAACACAAATGCTAGAAAGTCATTGTCTTCCAGTCCTGATGAAAAAGACACTAATAATATATGAGACCTAGCTGCTTTAGTCTAAACCAGTGATATCCAACCCGATCTCACGGAAATTCGTACAATTCGTATGAATTTGTACGAATGACCTACACCTAACCCCGCCCCTAAACCTAACCGTCACTGGGGTCGTATAAAATCGTATGAGTGAGGTCGTACAAATTCGTACAAATAAGCCACCTCGTAAAATACGTACGAATTGGTCGTGAGATAGCGTTGGTGATTTCAGTGTATCAAGTCATTGTTACTTACCAGAATGGGTCCCGCAATATGGGCTGGATTTTCTATGACAAAAAAAAAGAAAAAAAAAGAAGTGTGGTTATATTATTAACATCAGGAGGTTCTTTAGATTATTAACATGTTCTTCACACTTAAAAAACAAAACAATGGTTCTTTTAAGAACTGTTTGCATGTTATTTGAGGAACCAAAAAGCACTGCAAAACCTTCCTTTTGGAAGCTTTATTTTAAAAAGTGAATAAAGATTGTGTCAAAAAAGCTGGAATGTTCTTTGAAGAACCTGAAAAGGTTATTCTATGTCTTCTATAGCATCACTGACAAAACCCCCGTTTTGGAACTATTCTTTTTAAGAGTGCTATGTATTTTAACTGTAAACCCACCTAGTCCTGGAGCACTGGCTCTCCTTTCTGCAGATTCAACCCTGCTGTGGTGATGATAGCTCCGTTTTCCCAACATGCCATGTGGGCCATGACTGGGAAGAGATGAAAGTAGGCGTCGTGGGGGCTGCACCTGTAGGCCAGGGGTGCGATGTGGCCGTTGAACATGGGTTGGCGGACGAGTCTCTGAAATAACAGAATTCACTGTGATCTGAGGGTTACTGCTCAATGGAGGCAGTTCTAATGTTGTGTGGCTTACCAAGATACTGCAAGATGCTGGTCAGGGTGCTCCTCGGGGAAGATTTGGGCTTCATAGGTCGCCCTGTCATGCCCTCTGACACCCGGATCATATCTATTCATCGACCGGGAGTACAGAACAGACAAACGGAGATAGAAGCAAGTCAAAGAGCAAGACAGAGACATTCACACTTAGACACCAACATGAGGCATTCCGAACAGGCCGGCTTGATGGATGCCGCGGTGATACACCAACCCTGCGGTGACTAATCTTTCTGACCAGGCAAAGATTTTCATGGGAGCAGCAAGCAGAGTCAAATCTCATTTACTGCTCGGTTCGTTCTGTAGGCCCTAGTGAACATATTTCTTCCCGCTGAACTCCAGAACATTGATCTGACCACAGTGAACTCATTAAAATCACTCCAACTTTCTTTGGTTCGTTTTAAAATTCATTAAAACTCCAGAGGAGTGCAAGTTGTTTAAAGCCATTCTCTTCAAGCAGTTCTTCTTGTCGACTTGGCAAACCTGGAGAGAAGCTGTCTTGAAGATATACCGATTTAACTCCAATTCATTACCCCTTCAACAATATATCGAATGTGGAGAAAAAACATCGCTGAACTGGGTGATGCATTATCTACTGACACAAAATCCATTCAATTGAATGAACCCGTGCCTTTGGGGAAGTGCTAGAATAGCAGTTCTCTGACTTTTATGTGCATAACGAACTGTTTTCTTCACCTTTGAATCCTCATTGTTGCCAATGTGTTTTATTAAACTCTTATGATTCATAGTGTAATTTTGTATGCCACATTTCAACGCACTGAACCGGATTATTTCATGATTAACATGCACAATCTCTGATGGGCAGGCAAGATATTGAACATAACCTTGTTAGCTAGCATGTTGGATGAGGTTGGAAAGAGGAAAACAAATGCAATGTTGCATTCACAGTGACTTCGTATGAGTGTGTGTGCGTGAAGGCAAGACAGGAGCCGATGGAGTTCATGCTGTTGGAGAGGTCACATGATTGCTGCTCTGCTTGGCCTGTCGGTGTGCGTGCAAAACAGTGATGGACAGGTACACGAGACACATGAAACTACAAGGACTCAGATAGGATGGTTTCAGCCATGGTTTTATTTGTGTTTTGGTTGCCCACAAGACATTCACACAAAGAAAAATAAAAGAGAGAGACAAACCAAAGAGCATGCGGCCCCCACCAGGGTCCTTCGTGCTTCAGGACACGTCAGAACAACTTCTTATGGGTGGGGATACATACAGACGTGTTTGGGGTGGAGACAGAGGTGGAATGGAAGCATAGAATGGAGGTTTCACTTGATGGGAATGGGGGCAATGCAAAAACTGAGTGGAAAAACTTTCGATTGGATAGATGCGGAGCAGGTGTTTGGAATCGACTCCCTGTAAAAGTGACCTATTTACAAGTGCCTGTCAAGAGGAAACAGCTGGCCTGGCTACCATGATCTGTAACCTCATCTTTGGGCTTGTTTAAAACTGTGTTGCATATTCGGGGGTGTTGAGTTTGTGATGTATTTGAAAAATATGAGATGCATCGTTCCCTTTCATTGCAACTCAGTGTTTTATTAATTAAAATCAACTCACATGCACTCTATGGAAAATAATAAAACAAATCATTTAAGAACCCCAGAAATCTTAAATTATTGCCATCATTGCAGATCCTTCCCTTTAAAACTGCTGGTCAAGGGCCATTTCTCTTTTCAGTGCCAACGTAACACTTCCCAAGACACAAAGTGCTAATCATTCACTGCTATTGACCAACTTCCTCAACATTTTGAAATTGGGCTTTTGACAAATTACAGACTTGTGTGCAAACTCTTAAGAGAACAAACTTCAGATCTTAAATATTAGAATAACAAAGGGAATTTATGTCTACCCTTGTTCCAACTGCATGACTCAATATTTCGTAAACACCGCTTTCCAACTTATTGAACATCTAATTAATTAGATCATAAACCGCACCAAAAATGAGACTGATAGTCCATCATCCTGGCATTACTGAAAAGCACAATAGAAAAATTACTTTAACAACACTTCATCATCTTATTACATGCATACATGCCTCTGAACTGCCTGTCAACTTAAGCTACCAAATGATTGATCGGTTGCACATGTAATAATTCATTTAGCTATTCCACCTCATGAAATATTGTTTTGTATAGCAGTCTGCTAAAATAAAATATAGACATATTCTTCCCTTAGGGAATGTTCTCTGTACAATCAGTGATGAAACTGTATTCAGAGGCAGTTCAGTGGTAACAACAAAAATTATAATCCACACTCAGAAGATACATATTTCTTAACATTTTTCTGACGGGGATAGTATTTGAACTGTAAATCTTCTGTAAAACAGACCACTATGATTTTTTTTTCTTCTTAACCCTAATAATTAATTTGATATCAGTTAAAGAATAAAATGCACATTTTATAATGGGTCAGTAAAAATGTAAATTTAAAAAAGCCAAAAGCTTCAAGTTAAACATGTACATGTTGAATGAGTGTATTTCCTTGTATGAACTGTACTATGTTTTTAGGTTTGATCAAGCAGTTTTGGGTATAATCTTTTGGAAATTAACTAAAATTAAAGAAAGATCACAGACTGACATTAGAGGGTGTTTGTTCTGTGCAATAGCGAAATAATCCTTCTGCCTAAACCAACTGTACTGAGAATGTCCCAACACCACAAACTATTGTCAAACACTCTAGACTAGCCATGAAGTCTTTTTTTTTGTCCAGTCTAAGAGTGACTATTCACAAATTCACAAAAAATATATATATATATATTTAACTTTACACCAGAACCCTTAGTCATTTAAGTACATCAGTGTGCAAAATATAGCTTTCTTAAGGCAAAGTTTTTCAAGTCTCCCATTGAATCTTTTTATAAATATAAGGCTCAGGCTACGATATGCATGTCAAGTAAATTTACAATGTACGATAAATCAGGCATAACAGGGCATCTTCTAAGTCTTTGTGTGTGTGTGATGTGTGCATACAAAACTCTCTTCAGCAAACTGAGAGAAGTGCTAAAAAATGTGCTTATGTTCCCTTTAAACATCATAAAATCCTTAGTGTGTGGGGGGCGTTCAATTTGAAATGAAAAGATGATTGAAACACAAAATATGGAGGACAGGCAGTCTTTATTGGAAATGGGGTGGGGAGAATACAAAAACCAAAAATATAATAAAATATAATAACAATAATAATAATAATAATAATAAAAACCGTACAAGACAAGATGGATGGGAGGAATGACAGCAAGATGTGGACAGGTGTGGTCGGGGAACAGAGCGGGTGGGACAGTGTGGGTGGTTGTGTGTGTTTGCACGGGAGGCTGAAGTTAGGAATTTAAAGAGCTCTTACACTCCGCCTTTATGGCACCACAGTTAATGGGCACAAATGGGCGGCGCGCGGCCCGGCGCAGTCTGATGAGATCGCGGCACATGTGACGCGCCAGCTTGGTGAGGCGTGTGGCCTGCAAGAGGAACGCCTGCTTAGTCTTAGTGGACGATTTGGGACTGCCGCTGTTCCTTATCGGAACCATGTGGGAAGACTGACGGGCGCCATGGCCACGAGAACGCACCTCCTGTGAAGAGACAGACAATGAAAGAAATGAAGGATTAATATAAGAAAAACTATCAAAATAAAGAGGAACGGTGGGAAAACAGCAGAAAGTGAAAGAATATCAACGGCTTATTTAAAGTTTTGAGACGAGATCTGATGTCTCCTTGACCACTGTTCATTCACGTCCAGGATGATAGGTTTTTGTGCCAATCACAATGTGTTTTTATTTTACAATGTGTGTTAATTTTGACTCTGAAAAATATTTTTTTTAAAATGACATTCGTACAATGATAACACTTTTCAATAACATTAGTTAAATCCAATAGAGAAAATATGCAGGCAATGAAAAGTCTTTTTTTTATAATATTTTACATTTAGGTTAATGTTCGTTCCTATGAATACATTTTTAACAATGCATAATTTTATATATTATGAACAAGAATTAAATACTGACCAGTAGAATTTCTTATTGAAAACATTTTAAGTATTCTTTTACGAATAGAAAGTTTAGGTACTGTGTACGATTAGGAATGGAGAATATGTTCATGCAGTACATGTGCATTCTAAGTACTAATAAACATACAATATGTAAATAATAAGCAACTAGATAACAGTAAGAACCGCTCCCTATAAAAGTGTTACAGAGAGTTTAAAAGAAGGGCATTGTTTCAAATAACAGTGATTTTATAAATGTCACTACTGTCACTTCAGAACAATTTAATGCATCCTTGTGGAATTAAATTATTCATTAAAAAAAACAAAGATGTGCCTCAATGCAGATCCAAACTGTCAGAATAGTACTTGCATTGGGTGCAGGGCTTGGCGGCGTTTTTTCCTCTGCCCCCTCAGCTCTGCTTGGCATCTTCAGGCCACCATACTTTTTCCAATACATCCAGCAGGACACACATAGGCGACACTGCATGTTAGGAGGACCCCACGAGTACCACTGAGCAGACTGTACGGCTGTAAACAGAGAAGAATAAATGAATGACCCAGAAGTGCACTGCAAGGTCTAATTATGCCTGATGTGTTATATTCTTGTTCAGGAAAATCTCCTTCCTATTCAATTAATTCTGTATAACTAAGTCTGTCTAAAGGAACACTCACCCTTCATGAAAATGTAATTGCAAACTAAAGAGAAATATAAAGCAATGTCCAACACAATGATAGAATTAGGCGTTGAGAGGAATGAAATAACCGTTATGCTCCCCACTGTGAGTTCATTACAAAAAAGCAATATTGATCCAGACTAATCATTGCTGATCACACAGATTTTGATGTGGCAGCTTTGACTGATCTGATTGGAAGATAAAAGGGTGAAACTGCAGTATCCAGTCCCACTGATTACAGGAGGTGTGACGTGTCCTCTGGGTGAAACAGTGAAATTGACTGGACGGCTGGGTTGACTCGAATTAGGCGAAGAGGGTCTTTACTCACCAAAGCAGCTCTCGCATGCACGACCGCCTCCGGCTGTGTGGAAACTGCCTGTGCCCGCTGCACCGTTCACAGTTGCCATTTTGCCATTACTGACGGAGATCTGGTTAGGATTGGGTTTGTTGCTGTGAGGCAAAAAGCTAATTAGATTTCACAATATAATCTTTTACAGGAGGGTCTATAGACATGGTCACTGGAGATGCAGCTGAGACTGATCCGAATATAAAAGGCTATCTGAATCATGTGAATGGTACACAGCTCTGGTAAAACTGATATTTAACAGATGCTAAAACTCACTATGTAGGGATGTAGACTTGCTTCAGTTTGCTCTCTGCTTCAGATGCCTTCAGTCGTTTCTGCACAGAATGATAATAATATGCTTTAAGTGAGATCAAAGACCGCAAACAGAGAAAGAGATTTAATTCAAGTTAATTTATTAAAGTATAGCAAAGCTTCTTCAACTATTTATACTAAAACACTGCTCACCTGCTGAACATATCTGTCTGTGGTTTTCCACATGTAATAATACTCAATGATGCTGGTCAGCGACTTCCAAGGAAGCTGAAATAAAACACAGGTTATTTAAGACGTCACAAACCAGTGTCTCACTGAAGATACAGCTCTTGTCTTCAATTTTTAAGGGGTCAGAATTTATGGAATATTAATTTCTGAGTGTGATATGTCTAGAATCACATGCAGCAGCACATGATTATTCATGAGCACCTGCTGAGCGCAAGGAAACGTGCATGAGATGGGGTTTTTAAAAATCTTAATATAAAGCTGGCCGAGCCCCCACTTTTGGCCCGCATCTATGCGAGGGTGAGCAGAGTATAAAAATGAACACAGAGGTGTTCTGTGCTGACAGCTGGTGTTATGAAGAACATTTAGATTAACATCCTGAGGTGCTGTGATGTATTTTTAGTGGCTGGTTTCTGCCTTTTTTTTTTTTTTTTTCGTTTTTGAACCCAGTAAGGAATAAGGATGTAAATCATTAGATTACAGTTCTTTTCCATGAATCCATGCTTTACAATCTTCTTAACTGTTATGCTTAAGTTGTGTTTAAAACAAAATTAACCAAACGCTTAACGTTTTAACCAAATAAAGTTTTATAAAACAATGAGAAATATTACATTACAAACATGTTTAACTGAAAAATTAAGTGAGAAACGTAGCCCTTGTTATACAATTCTTTTTTTTTAATCTTTTTAATTTGCCTCATTCTGTATATGGGGACGTGACAACATGCACTTTGTCAAGGTGTTAAAAATGTAACATTATGATTAACATTATGATTAACTTTTTACCACAGTTTAATGCAATTTTATGAATAATTATAATAGAAAAATCTGACTACTTGAAATTTAAATGTCAAGAACTACATGTACAGAATGAATGCAGAATCAACCAAACAAGCTCAATTAGATATTTGAACATTGCATGTTTTAAATCCTCCTATCTAGGCAAGGCAAGTTTATTTATATAGAACATATCATACACAATGGTAATTCAAAGTGCTTTACATAAAGAAAGTAAAATAATCATGAAAAAAATAATCACAAAAATAAAACAAGGAATATAAAAACTTTGAAAGTGATTTAAAAATGCGGCATAATAACTAAAGGCGGACTTCCCTTGTTTTGTGTGAACCCTTGGTATTTCTAACTGACTCGATCATAGTGATCTGAGTGGTCTGTTAGGTTTATATTCAGTGAGCATATCTGCAATGTATTTCGATCCTAGGTCATTGAGTGATCTATAGATGAGTTAATAAGTGCTTTAAAATCAATCCTAAATGTAACTGGAAGCCAGTGTAAGGACCTGAGGACTGGTGTGATATGCCCAGATTTTCTGGTTCTAGTCAGAATCATGGCAGCAGCGTTCTGGATGAGCTGCAGCTGTATAATGGTCTTCTTGTCAAGGTCGGTGAGGAGACCATTACAATAGTCCACCCTGCTTGTGATAAAGCCAGGCATGAACAAGTTTCTCTAAGTCTTGACTGGAAACAAAACATCTTATTCTTGAAACTAAAGTCTGTCTCCAGAATCACACCAAGATTCCTGACTTGATTTTTAGCTTTTTGACCCCTAGAAGGTATGCATTGACCTTGAAAACGTCATCTTTTTTTTTTCAAATGCAACGACTTCAGTTTTTTTCCTTGTTTAACTGAAGAAAGTTCTGCCATATCCAACTGTTAATATCATCAATACATTGGCAGAGGGAGTCAATGGGACTGTAGTCATTTGGGGATAAGGCTAGGTAAATCTAGGTAATTTGGTTCTCTCTCATTATTTGACTTAGTGGGAGCATATACAGGCTAAACAACAGCGGTGCAAGAATTGAGCCTTGTGGGACTCCACATGTCATGGATGTCCACTTACAGACTTATGGTCTCCTATACTCACATAATAACCTCTCCATCTATTAATCACAGCACAAATCAATCACTATTGATTACTGCTTTAAAACCGAAAGGGAAACAAAGAGTAAGAGAAAACCAGTGCAGCATTTAAACCACCCCACATTGGCAATCTCTATTGGACTAGTTGTTGTTCTTGAACAAGTTATTCTTATTGTGTGCTACAAAGTGGCTCAGTAGAAGTGCAGTTCTTTTTCAATCCATTTTGAGAAATAAAGCCCCAGAGTAAAGAAATCCCATTTCTCAGAGAAATAGAAAACAACTTTTCCTTGTGTTCACACCCAAACACCAAAGCTCTTACTCCAGCTCCCATACAAATAAGTACCCTTGTCTCTGATGGAACGGCTCAAATGTGCTCCGGTAGGTCAAGAAGCAACAAAATGCTCCAAATCAAACCCTTTCAGCTGGTCCAATCTTCCCTTTTCTCAGCCTCACATCACCTCATCTCTGCTGCTACTCTCTCAGTTAAAGTGTCATTCTCTACTTTGCTCATCTAAATTGTGATTTTATGTTTTTCCAACAGTACCACATGTAACAATCCATTTTAAACTGTTTTTCTTTTACCCAAAGCACCTTTTAAGACATCTATCTGCCAGGGGTGAGAATCTTGAAGCATCTCACGATTGAATTCAAAAATTATTCTTGACGTCTTTAATCTTTAGTAGCCAAGTAGCACACAGCAAAATTGAGTGTAAACATTTCACACAAAAATACAGCTGCACTGACACATTTATACGATCATATCAATCATACATTTTTTTGGCCACTGCATTCTCTCTCATCTGTAATGTTTTGTCCAGAGTACACTTCTGTTCAAAACTTTGGCACAAGTTTGATTTTTTTTTTTTCTTTTTATAAAAATGTATACTTTAAGCCAGGAAGCATAAAATTGATCAACAGTGAAAGAAAAGACATTTACATTGTTACAAAAAGATTTATATTCCAAACTAATGCTGTTCTTTCTAATTTTAATTTCTTCAAAGAATCCTTTATCCACAAAAATATTAAGCAGCACAAATGTTTTCAACATTGATAAGTATCTTGGGCACCAAATCGTTATATCTGAGTAATTTCTGAAGCACCACGTGACACTGAAGACTGGAGTAATGGATGCTGAAAATTCATGACAGAGGAAAACATTTTAAAATGTATTTTAAATTCTAATAATATTTTACAATATTAACATTTTGCACTGTACTTTTAATTAAATTAATGCAGCCTTGGTGAGCATAACAGACTTCTTTCAAAAACATTTTTTTAAATTATTACCGACCGCAAACCTTTGATCAATAGTGTTGGAATCATTTTTTTTTTTTAATAAGAGTCGCAATGCATAAAATCAATTCTTCCCCCATCCCTGCTTTCTGTGCATACTCACAAAATCTTGCCGGATATCATTGAAGTCTTTGCCGTACTTCTCCAGTGCCTCCTCAAACAAGTTTGCCTCTGACGAGCTCCATTCCTCCATCTCATCCCGGCACAGCACTGGCCCTCCTTGAGGAACGAGCACACTAAGAGCACTGGAGAGGTCATAGCCGTGCCGGTGCAGAGTGTCCATGGCATGAAACTTAAGAAAGTAAGACAGAGGAGATAATTAATCAGGGTTTTTTTAACATCTCCATTGGATATATAGAGCGAGACAGATGGTGCTGATAGGATGGGTACCAGTGTGATGTCTCGTGAGGCTGCCGCGGCACTCATGTGTAAGCTGGGCTGTCTGACGGAGCTGCTGCAGTCCAACGCTCGAGCAAAAGTACCAACCGCTCTGCACACAGATCACCAGATTCAACATGCAAATTTAATTATGCCATCGGTTTCCTCATTGACACAGTTTCCAGTGTCTTCTTCAGTAGTGGTTCCCAACTGGCAGTTCACAACCCAAAAACAGATCTGTTCTGATGGAGTCATGGAGAGTGAGGGGGTTGGGTTTTGAGAGAGGGTGATGTGATTGTTCGGTACAAATTTAAACTATACAGATTCCCTGATTTGATTTTAATTCACAAGCTCTCACATAAGTTGGGTATTTTTAATCATACTGTCCCTTTTGCTATAAAGAAACAATGTTTGGATCACTAACATGGTGTGTGCCAACCACAATGTTTTATGCAGAGACTTTAGAGACCTGACCCTTGCTGATAAAAGCATTGTACCACTGAAATTCAAAGGATATTCAGAATCAAATAGACTGTAGAGACAAGCCAAATTGGTTTTTTGTTTTTAAACAACAAAATCAATATATAGTTCATGGTAATATTAATCAATTTCAGTGTTTGACACCTGCATTTACAGAATTGCAAAAACATACCGAGCAACCACAAGAAACTGGTCAATCTGTTTGTTGGTCAGCGGACAATCTGGGTCCCAAATCTTCATCTCCAGTTTGGACTGGTCTCTTTCATCAGGTTCTCCTAAAAAGAAAAATTCATTCATCAGAGCTGGCTGTGTAAAACCAGAGGGTAAAATCTACCATCAACAATTCTGTCAAGACAACCCAGGCAACTTGTTCCCATGGCAACGATGGGAATTAACACGTAAATCAAACCTGCCATTAGGTAATGATGGAAGATAGCCTGTTTAGCAAGTTCATGAAGAACGATGATGATGAAAGGCATTATTATCATCAGCCCACCAGCCTGCCATTTGAATGAAGAGCAAGGCACTTTATCCTTTGTGTACATTGTGTAAATGCTGAACTATCATTTGTATTTGGGTGAAAAAAGTATGCAAAATGAGAAGGTCAGAATATGTAGGTTCAGATCAAATGTCCTTCCTTACTGTAAAGTTATCATTTTAAAAAGTAGAACTCTGTATCCATCTAGTCAATGTGGATGGAAAAGTTTTAGATCCTCTAAAAGCAGGACATGTCTAAATCAACACCTGAAAAGTGCTTTCCTCACACTTTCACTGGCCTCTCATTACAGATAATGGGAGCTGTTGCCTGGACATTTTAGTAAGTTGTGGGAGAGGAGCAGGGTCACTGATTTACACTCATATTGGGGTCACAGACCGGTAGAAGAGCAATTTCACACTTGACCGGTAAACATGGCGATACTGTAAATGTGCAGTTGTCCTTCTGATGCACCAGTGCTCACAATCCTAACCCTTAATTGTAAAATTGAGAGACTGCAACTAAGCAAACCAACCCCATGAGACAACTATTTCAAGAGCAAAAAAACTTTACAGCTTAAACCCAAAATAAATCGCCTCCCAGCCCCCAAACATAAACATGACTTAAAAATAAAGCCATGAATCTCAATTTAAATCAAACTGAAATCCAACATCAAAGAACTAGTGGCGTCAGAAGCTAACTGTGGTGTCGCATTATGTCGCCCACATTCAAGCCAAGAAGTATAGCTTGAACACACCACAGAAACTACAGTCATGTACATTCTGCATTTGTGTGAGAAAAAAAGAACTCCATACCAGCAGGTGACAGTAGTTCAAGTGGTACTTGTGCACCATTTCACTAAGCTGACCAGCGCATTCAACATGCTAACCAAAGAACCACCAATGGGGTCTAGTCTCACATAGCCAGACCTTCAGTCTGACTGTCAGACTTTGAATGACCAAGGACCACCCAATTGGCCATATGACTGACAGGTAAAGCAACCAATCATGTTTCGTTTTGTGCCGCATCAAATTATGAAGCCCACAATAACAGTGCAATACTCTTGGATGTTTTTTAAAGAGTGTACACTACAAACATTTCATATTTCACATACTTTTGAAAATCCAGCATATATTTGATCCTGATGAGTACTCATTGTCACAGTTGCAAACACAACAGCTTTCTTCGAACATGAGGGGGTTTGGCATCATGGCATCTTTGTTTCTGGGCGAAATCTTAAAGAACGCAACACATATCTCCTAAAAATCCTGTAGAATTCAACCAATCCAATGATGACTTTGAAACTCCTGAAGTGTTAATTTTGTATGCCATATGCATCAGAAGTTCAGCCAATGGTCCATGGGTGTGTGTCTGTGCCCGAGACTAATGGGGATCCGACTAGTGACTGTGGCTCAGATCAAATAGACCAACAGACAGTGAAAGATGCTGTTTAAAAGAACACAAAATTGTTGCTTTGTGTGGGGAAACATCTTGTCATATTCTTGAAGGCTACACAGACAAAAGAAGTAAAGATCCGATTATGAATTAGTTATTGCTTTGGACTTTGGACTTTCAAATTTGCTCCACCAGCCAAGCAAACACAATTCTGATTTACTGACTGTACTCGCACCAAAGACTCTAGTTTGAGCTTTATCACAGAGACAAAAACAGTGCAGCAAAATATTCATAATATTTAAACCCAACTGCCATTCATGATAAATAATACACACTAACCTTCCTGTAGCATTTCAGGGACATCAGCCTGAAATCGTGGACCAACACGAATCTCCCCCTTGTCAGCCAATAGTGTCTTCTGTGTGGGGTCGTACACCAATGAGTAAAAGAATGTGTCCTGAGAAAGAATGAGACATTGAAAGCAGCAGACAAAAAAGGACTTAAATAAGACATCTAATTAAGATACAAAACAGCAGTTAAAGACAGAACTTGTGTACCTCTTTATCCAGGTAGGAGAGCACGGCTTCGGTCTCATTCAGGAGGGCCACACTGCACTTCCCCCTATTTCCACCACCCCAGAAGAAAAAAGATAAGAAATGATTAAACACGCAGCCCCATGTGTTATGTTCTGCATCCAGCTGTCTCCACAGATCCTCTAATCCACTGCACAGTAAAACGGGAGAGGAAGGGGGAGACACTAGGTGCAAGATTACAGACCAATGTGTGAGTGTGTGATGGTGACGGGCAAAGATGAAAAGGTGAGAAAAGAGCAGATGGGTGAGAGGACTATAATAATATTCAGGAAATTAAAGGAGAAAGGGCACAGAGAGGAAACCGATAAGAGACAGATGCAGACAATGAAAACGCTCTGAACAAAAGCATTATGGAGCTATTGGAAAACTGATGCTAATCACTCTGTGCTCCTCCGAATGAGCGTTTAACCATGAACACTGCCACATCTATATCCAACCTGCACAGTAAAAAAAAAAAGCTACTTTGAAACTGAAGCTTCCCAAGCTACAAGAAACTAATTTAAAGAGACAGCATGAACAACTGTGTGAAAGAAAACAGACTAGCTCTATTACACTTTTATTTGAGCAGAATATCTCAGTAAAAATCACTGATGCCCAACTCACGTTTACCCATGTTTTTAGCTCATCAGCACTTTTTCCATTATTTACAGAGAGAGAGTGTGCACATGGTTGCTGGGTTGAGAAGCTTAAGTAAACTACTGGGCAGGAAATGTATGGATTTATTCAAATTTGGGGTTTGGATTTGGGGACTTAAACACTTGAAATCTGGGAACAGCCACCACAAAGCATGTGGAGGCTTGTTACCAATGCAAGATTTCAATTCAAATTAAATTTATGTATTTAGCAGACGCTTTTATCCAAAGCGACTTACAGTGCATTCAGGCTATCAACTTTTACCTATCATGTATTCCCGGGGAATCGAACCCCCAACCTTGCGCTTGATAGCTAACTACACTCAATGACAATCAACGTAATTTGTTAAATTACAGTATTAGTATTTAACACACAAAATACTGTAAAATGTAGTGCATCAACTGAATGAACTGATTGACTAAAACAAATCAGACTTCTCAGTTCTCTAATGAGAGACATTTTAGGAAAGTGGTTCTCATCCAGATGGCCTCATAATAAGTCTTAAATTTATTCAAACTTACTTATACTACCAATCTTAATAAAAGTGTACTACATTAAAAATAAATACGAACAACATTAAACTGAAATAAAAAATAAAATAAAAATTCAAACTTTTTGGACAAAGTAGCTTATTACAAAAGAGGTTTGTGATTGGCTGGAAACCTACAGACAGTCTTGCCTAGGAGACAATATTTTAACATAAAAAATGACCACTGGCAAATATAATATCAGTAACTCGGTGACTTACGTATGCAGAATTTAAGTTGACACATGAATCTTCTTTATTAGGTGACAAAGCTAACAAAAAGAATAAAATTGAACTCAATCTTGACATGTGTTCAGTTCCACACAAAATCCATTATCCCCTGTAAAGGCCAGCTAGCCCCCTACTGTGACTGTTCAATATTTATGGATCACAGAAGCCAAAAGAAAAAACGAAACAAAGAAAGAAGAAAGGGAGTGACATTTCCTTTATTTGGAGGCCGATATCAATTTCACAGCAGGCCTCTCCAAATCTCAGCACCACTAATATTTCTCATAGGAGGCTTCCCTTTGATTATAACCACTGCCACCCGGCTACAAGCCACTAATGCATTTATCACCTGAATCACAGCAGGTGCTACAAAAGCCCTGGGGTGCCACTGGCCAGTTAAAGAATGGATGCTGACTCACAGCCTGGTGTGGGCTGAGGTTGTGCTGTGCGGTATGGGGGCTGTTATCTTACTTTAACTGAGAATTAAATGGCATGTTTTGGACTATCAGATATTTAGAAGCAATAAGATGTGTGCGTGGGTTTACCTGATGTGTGTGGCGGGGAGGGATTCGTACTGGCGGGAAAGGAAAAGCTCTCTGTGGCGGAGTTGATGTTTCTGTTTTTCAGTGTGTTCGGGCTCTGCGGGGCTTTCCTTCTCTTCTTCCAGGTCCTCTGTACACAGGGAAATACTAATTTGTCAAAGGCATGGCCACACATGCGGCATACAAATGAGAACAACACATATTTACTTTACAGACAGTTTGCATTAGAGGCGACATTAAAAGAGGAGAGCAACCAAATCAGCCGAATGCAAATACTTTTTGCATACACAAAGCAGATGTTAAAGAAGAAGGCCTTTTGATTGTCATTTGGGGTTTACGGTGCTGTACGGTGACCAGCATAAATGATTAAAGTGTAATGTACTGCAATCTGTAGAAAAAAAAATCCATCAACATAACATACTTGGTTATAAAAATAGTACCACCTCATATCTCTGACAGCACAGGTTATTGTATAATTTTAGCTATAATCTACAATCTTTAACAATACACTTTCATCAATTATATTAAGCAGCACAGCCCTTTTCAAAATTGACAGTAGTAAAAAGAAAAATAAATGTTTTGAATTAGCATTATAGAATAATTTCTGTAGGATCATGTGATATCCTGCTGCTGAACATTCAAATAATTACATTTACAAAAATATTTAAAATTGAAAAATATTTAAACTGTACTACTGTTTTAGAGCTAAAACTATCCTTTTTATGACAGCAACTGTTTTTGATTTGGCACTTGTCGGAAAACAGTGTGAAACGAGACCAACAGTCCCTAAATGAAACAGAGACATAAACACTATTCAGGTCGGCTTTGTTTACTTTATTGGAAATGATACAGTATTATGCAAGCATGTGAAGACTACCACATTCTGTGCTGCTATTTATCAAGCCTAGTGGTGGTCTTAGCCATCAAGCCCATAGATTCATCTCACTTATCCTTTTCCTACGGTCTTATATTTAGTCAACATCGAAACACTGAGTCAAGCAAAACTTGTCATATTTTGACCAGTTCATCAAGACAAATTTGTTGAGGGCCCCTGAAACATTAGGAAATCAGAAAGCCCTGCTGCCCAATTACAGGCATCTGGTTCTGGTACTCCAGTGATTACAGCTATCCTGCTAACTTTCTAGAAGACAGACGCGTATGCATATAAATGAGCAATTTCAAGTGACTTATCATTATCATGCTAATAACCACTCATGCATGCCACGTCACAAACCGCCCTTGGTTTCCTTGACGATAATATTCACATTGCCTTGGAAAATACTCACTTGCGTGTTTGTCAGCCAGCTGGATGAGGCTCTGCGAGATGTCCCTTCTCCTGTAGAAACAGACCACCTTTGCCTCCACATTGCCACTTGCAGTCTGAAAGGAGCGACAAATAAGGTCACCTTGAGGAAACTTCACACAGTATCTGGGGACCGTGAACCTAACACGTCTGTTAATCAATACTGAAATCGCTCGAACCTGAGGTTGCAGTCTATTATGTTTAATCAGCTGTGCTGGGTTGAATTTATCAACACATGCTGTGTCTGCACTCCTCTGAGGAGTAATCGGAAAAAAGGACAACAGCAAGTTGAAAGGAGGTTAAAAGGAGCATCTGACAATATACGCCTGATAAATACAAGATTCGATTTGGTACGGAGTAGTTCAGCAAGATAATAATAAATATAATACAACTAATTTATTTCTGTCAATCAATTAAAAATTCTAATACAATCAGTTACAATATATTAGGACTGGGCAGTATGACAATATGTATTATGGCAATGATACAAAATTGATTTGCTATGTTGTGTATATCGCGGTATGTAAAATATCCACACAGCAAAGGATTGCTTAAAAGTTTCTGACACATTACAGCAATAAAGAAACCTGTATGAAAGAGAAAATAAAGTGCAGGATGTGCTTAAAAAGTTGAAAACTGTGAAAAAGAACCCAGCTGCCCTTAACTGAATAACTTTTGTGGTTTTAATAAGAACAGATGGATATTTAATTCATATAGTGAATACTAAGAGGTGTGTTTTTTTGTTGTTGTGCATATTATAACATTTCTTAAGTACTCCGAATCAAGTAGTACCTACTGTACCTAAAAAAAAAAAGTAAAAGAAAATTGAATTTATTTAAATTTAAAGAAATTTAAATTTTATTGAATTGGTCTTAATTATTATTTGGATCTTAGATTTTTCTTTAACTATATTGTGAAATACATCATTATTAGGAGATAAAAAATTAATATAATAATTAACAATGGAATGAAATAAAACAACTCGTATAGTGAAATAAGATTTTGGTCCTATCGCCCACCCAAAAAGAGATGCATCTACTTGCAACTGAAAATTATATGATATACTGTAATTTAATGCTACGAAATTAAAATGTCGAACTGACAGCTTTTAAACAAGTATAATACAATTCACCATGTACCACAATGTATCAACATTGCCAGAATGTAAATTTGGACTTCATGAACACATATATCTTATAAAAAAGGCTTAAAGATGCTTTCCGTATTTTCTGGACTATAAGTCACACTTTTTTTCATAGTTTGGCTGGTCCTGCGACGTATAGTCAGGTACGAATTATCAAAATTAATTTGACATGAACCAAGAGAAAACATTACTGTCTACAGCCGCGAGAGGGCGCTCTATGCTGCTCAGTGCTCCTGTAGTCTACCCCTAATAAACATAGAGCGCCCTCTTACGGCTGTAGAAGGTAATGTTTTCTCTTGGTTCTAAATAAATGCGACTTCTAGTCCAAAAAATACAGTACTTTGTTTTCTGTACATTCGATTTTACTTATTCTCTTTAAGTATGCAATCAATATCCCAAAAGGCGTCCTTTGTACTAATACATAGGACTATCAATATCTAGAAGTGATTGTGGGAGAAGGATAATGTAGACCGAGTGCATCTCAAGTGGCCACAGGGTGATTGTTTGAATGCTAAGGCCAAGGTAGAATAACAACCTCAAGTGAACTGAATTTGCCGGACAACTAAATCCTTTCTTTTGACAATTACCGTATTTTCCGGACTATAAGTCGCACTTTTTTTCATTGTTTGGTTGGTCCTGCGATTTATAGTCAGGTGCGACTTATCAAATATAATTTGACATGAACCGAGAGAAATGAACCAAGAGAAAACATTACTGTCTACAGCCGCGAGAGGGCGCTCTATGCTGCTCAGTGCTCCTGTAGTCTTCCACTGAGAACATAGAGCGCCCTCTCACGGCTGTAGACGGTAATGTTTTCTCTTGGTTCTTTGTTCTAAATAAATGCGACTTATAGTCCAGTGAGACTTATATATGTTTTTTCCTCGTCATGACGTATTTTTGGACTGATGCGACTTATACTCAGGTGCAACTTATAGTCCGAAAAATACGGTATGTCAAAAGATACATCATGTCACCAGAAGAAGTGATGACATTGAAGGAAGAGTACAAAAAATTTGCATTGTGCATTATGAGTACTGATATAACAGGGGCACTTAAAATCCCTCAGTGTTTAATATTTAAAGAGCTGAATCTTGTTTGATCATAATACACACATCTTACAAAAATGTCAGCTTCACTCCACAGCCTACTTCTCTAAGGGACCCCAGATTACAGTCTGCTGCTTTGCGTATCTCACACAGATACAGTTTCTCAGTAAACAAGTATTTGAGAAATTACAGACTGAAGGGAGAAGCACACGGAAATGCAAGTAAATTGGCTTTGGGCGACGTGGCTGAGCTTGAGTCAATGTCATGACAATGTTTTGTCGACACCCTACCAGTACACCCAGTGTCCACTAACCCAGACTTCTCCCTCCTAGGCCTGAGGGAAATGTACCTTATTCAGCTCCTCTATTCGCCTGATCAGATAAGGGTTGCTTGAAGAATTCTCAAAGAAGACATAATCTGCAAAAGAAGATAGGCACACTGGCTTATTTTGTAATAAATATAAAAAACAAATGACTAAATGGGATACACATTACATAAAACAGTGCAACTCATTATTGTTGGTATATTTAAAATAGTATGTTACCTATACCTTCAACCACAATACGTTTCCTAAATGTGGAAATTTGACCAAATACGGGACCTTTCATGATGTGAAACTTACAATACAGCCTAATAGGGCCAGATTTAACGGATTACCATAATTCATTAATTTACTTAACGAGAAAATGAAAATATTCAGAATGACCACAGGGTATTTAAGATAAGAAAACCCTTAGCAAAAAAATATTTTTAGTTGAATGATCTCCCCCTCACTGAATAATATAATGGTTAATGAATAAAGTAATCATAAAGTGCAAGTTATTAAAGCTAAAACTACCTTTGGAATCGAGCAATACCTCCCAAAGTAGTTATCATTAGATAATGAAAGAAATTCAGAGAAATAGTACATTTTATAATACCCTACTTGCCCCGGTTTATAAAAATACACTGCAACATACAGTTAAAATGAAGTCTAAGACTTTAGACTTGGTCTTGACTGAGTCCAAGTAATGAATTGTTTATGTTTGGTGTATATATAGAAAACGCTTTTTCTCAAAGGCAAGTAATCAGTGAAGAATACGCAATTGCATGCTTGTAAACACACATTACATTCATGCAAGCAACCTTATTCTGCCATTTGTGTCACATTCCGATACATGTATCTGCTGCATAACCGAGCAGACACGGGTCACATTAGAACCGTGAAATGTAATGATTTGTCACATACATAGACGCTCCATTCAAACGGCAGTGGATTTTCTAAAAGTCTCCTAAAGCTACAAATTCTGTTTTAAAGGCACTGTATTAACGGCGCCACGAAACAATGTCAGATTCCGCGGCGTGTAACGTTAGCCGGCTAATTTCCCAAACAAACGACTCGACAGTTTTATATTAAAGAAGTGTTTATGATTAGACGCTTGACAACAAATAGCCCTCATAATAGTGCAAATTCACAATGCTTCAGCGAATCAGTGTGCAGAAGTTCAATGTGCGGGGTTGCTGTTAAATGCTAGCTCGCTTTGCTACCTTGCATGCCGAATGAGGAGCAGTAACTAATGGATACGTGCCAAAAAATGAAACAAATGATCACAAAGAAAAACATCGGCATCAAAAATCGGCATGGCCAGATCGCAAACACAACTCGCTTTTCTCCTGTGCAATCAAAGCCACAAGAAACGGACTCTATATGCGTGTTTCCGTGTGTTTTACATAGAGTAATGATTATTTGTTTATGATGTGGCTAGCTAGCAACATAGCCCGCTTGCTAATATGCTAGTGCGGCTATGATAGTTTAAGAGGCCTGACCCACATCACAACCCAAAATATTCTGCATCCACGTTATAGCTTTCTTTTGCAAGGACACTGCACGTGTTTAGAGATTAAAAGTGAGCGGCCGTTTGCGGCGATTCCGTTGAGACGAGACCCTGCCTGCCAGACGGGTCTTGCGGTGCAGTCTGTGTTTTGACTTGCGTTAATTCAGAATATAGACGGACATACCTCCGACCCGGTACATGTTGGCCGCCATTTCTGCCCTCCCGGAGTGTTAAAAAAACCAAACCATAAACTAAAATAAAAACAAAATAAATATGTGAATTAAAACGACATCTAAATCCTGTGACCTGTTAAAAAGCAGTCTGGCTTAAGATGTGTTAAATATGGGGAGTGGATCTCTGTAAGAATAGATTTTTTTGTAGCCCCCCTCCCGAGATTCACAGTACAATACAGTAACTCACTCACGCGCTAGAAAAGGCTTCCTGATGATGAGAGAGGAGGAGATAAGGGAGGAGGGGGGGTGAATGAAGCCTACAGACTGTTTTACACAGAACATGAGATTAAACTTGGTTAATGTAGGTCATTTTTAAAGTGATATTTAAAAAATAAACACAGTTTAGCCTACATAATAATATTCGCCAATGTAAATCTTTTTACTTTGAAAAAAAAAAAATATTTAAAAGCGATTAACTCTGGAGATCATAGCTACGTTTAACATATATTTAAGAGGTAAAAAAAAAGAAAAATTAATGTATGATAATTTCAGTAACGAATCAGTGCGTGAGTGAGCTGCTCAAATCTAGACTAAATTGATTCACGAACCGATTCCGACCCGAATGATTCGGATTAAAAGAGTGATAAATTCGGATTATAATTAATAATTAAGAAAAATACATATATTAAGCGTGTTAATGTACATTGCTTTAAAAAATATATACAAAAATACAAATATTTAGCCTACAATTTTTTTGTACAATGATAAATAAATAACCGCATTTAAGAGGCGTTTAACTCTGGGAGATTCATGGATATTCCTGATACAACATTTGAGGGGAAAAATCATAAAATGAAATTCATTATAAATTAGACTGAGCTGTTCGAATCATTCAGACTAAATCACGAACCGATTCAGACCGATCAAACCCTTTATTGATTCAACCAGTAAACTGAAAACACGAGATTACTTTATTGCTGGAAATAACACAGAGAAAACCCTAAAAGGCAATAAAATAGTTTAGCTATGCTACATGGTTTTTACAAAACCGCTAACGTTACATTCAATAAATGTAACCTAGACTAATAGCTAGAACAACACTACAAGGGATCAATGTCTAATTTTAGTTTAGGGTGTGGGTAGACAACCATAGGAAAAACCGTCCAATATGGATTTTAATATTGAAACGTGACGTCCTCCTGGTCTACACCATTGTTAACAAATGACATATAAAGTCCAGCAAGTTCACTTGTTAATGCCAGACATGCGTCGTAGAAAAACTCGTTTTGCGTTTGGGAACGCCCGTTCTTCTGGAGCGCACAATCGAGCCCGATAGGCTCGTGGATCTGTGACATCACTGCATGAAACAGCCCACTGAAGGAGACCTATACTTGCACTGAAGACTGGAGTTTAGATGATGCACAAACCAAGAAGTCACTTTCCCACGGTTCTCCAAACTGACTCGCGCACAATCTGGGAAAATAATCATTTTACAATCTAAGATAGCTGCTGAGTTGGACTCGAGTGTTTGGAGCTGTTTATTTTTTCTCGCGCTTACAGAAACATACTGGATTTTAACTATGACCATCATTAAGCCATATTGTGTGTCGCGTCTCTATTTTTCGCTCGAATCGGTGGTGCCAATCTGATCCAAAATGAAGTTTGGGAAGAATATATGCATCCTAAACGTTGGTGGCACTAAGTATGCTTTCACCAGAGAAGTTATAAAGGATTTTCCACTGCGAAGAGTGAGCAGACTCCACAGCTGTTCCTCAGAAAAAGAGGTCTTGGAGGTTTGTGATGATTATGACCGAGAGAGGAACGAGTTTTTCTTCGACAGGCACTCCGAGGCGTTCGTCTTTATTATGCTTTACGTGCGATCTGGAAAGCTTAGGTTCGTCCCGCAGATGTGCGAGCTTTCCTTTTACAACGAGATGATCTACTGGGGCTTGGAGAGCTCGCATTTGGAGTTTTGTTGCCAGCGGCGACTGGAGGATAGGATGTCCGACACTTACACGTACTTTTCGGAGGAGGACATCAAGGCAGAGGTGGAGTCCAGAGGTGAGGAGGATCAGGTCACCCGGTTCGCATCTGAGGGAGGGAACGCGCGGTGGCTGGAGAGGATGCGGAGGACTTTTGAGGAACCAGCTTCCTCTGTCGCTGCGCAGATCCTGGCATCCGTGTCAGTGGTTTTTGTCATTATGTCTATGGTCATCCTTTGCGCGAGCACTCTGCCGGACTGGGATACAGCAAAAAACAACACGGTGGAAGAACACAGGTACATGTATGAGTTCAACTGCTGTGGTCTGTTGTGTAAATGCAAAATTAGCTGCATCTCTCACAGGACAGCTCAGTTTTATAAGCATGCCTATAGCATATATAATATATAATTATATATATATGATTATATATATATATAATAGGAGGAATCAAGCTCTTCTCCACAAATAGGATTTTAGAATGAAAAAGCCTATGTTGTAATGGTACAGGGCCCCCCCGAACTTGTTTGGGCTATATCGGGTGCTTTACGAGCTCTATCTTTTAAAACTATCTTTTCTAAAAAAAACTAAAAAAACTAATAAAAAAAACTAAAAGCAAAACTGAAATTAAAGTTCTACTGAGATCTAAATTACATTCCATAATATTATATACAAAAATCAGCTATCTCTTATTACCAAACATTATTTTTGTTGATTCAACGTTTTTTTGTGTATTACAGTAAAAACAATATTAGCACTAGGAAAAAATAACGCAATAATGATAATGCAAGATGAAGTCTGCAAAATATCGCGATGGTGATTTTTGTTTTTCTAGATGACGTACTTCGTTTGGTCAGTAGATGTCGCTAAAAAGATCTATCGTCAGCCTGAGAAGGGAGGACCCGAGAGTGCTGTTACACATTTCGTTTCAGCGTCTGTAACTACCGTTTATGAGTTTTTTTGTTTGTTTGTTTGTTTGTTTTGCGCAGTGTGGCTTTGATGCAATATTCTTATGTTTGTCTGCTAATAATTAAAGTAGATATAGAAGTCTACTACAACGTTACCACCTTCCTCTCTACATGACTGATTTTTAACACGATTTGAAAACATGGAGATTTTATATTTGGTCTGATTACATTTATCGTGGTAATCATATTTACTTGTTTAAAATAATTATTATGTAAAAACAACTCTTAAAATAGATTAAATATGTGTGTCAATTGCAATTTAAACTGTAGGCTACCATTCTATGTAATCTTTTAAACAAACATATTTAAAACTTCTTATACCTCAGGAGGGTGGTGATTTCATCCATGTGGCCTAATAAGATAAAGTGATGCTGTTATGACACCCTCTGTGTCCCAGAAACCTCCCCAGTCTCCCCTGCATTTAAACCTGTCATGAAATTATTACAATTAGATTTCCACATTCTGTGCGGACTTTTTGTCATCATCCAAAATGAACATGACATCGTCCTGGTACTCTCCGTCAGAGATTAAAAATTACAGTCATGTTTTCATATTCGCTGTTATGAGTCACATTGTCACTTTGGGTATTCTATGTCCCCGTCTCTCTCTGTCTGGAAGTATTTGTGAGTAGGTTTTTTCTTTATGTATCCAGTGCAGTCTTGATTCCATTTCCCACAGTGGCCACTGTTTGTCTCAGGGCTCAGGTATGTGTTCTAATATGTGTATGACAAGCTGCAAATAAAACCAGTGAGGTTTGTCATGCATGCAGTCTTACAGTATTTCCAAAGATGTCAACGATGTTTTTGTGGATCTCATTCCCTTGTTTTGTATTCATCTTTAAATGTCCGTTCATTTGCTGCCTGTAAAGGTCCAAATGTTTAAATGTATAGATTTTTATGTACACGTGCCATCTGAGGATGATAATAGCATTCGCATTCATTCTTAAGCCAGCATTCTGGCATTTGTGGGCACATGTACATATATTATCACATCTTCATGTAACAGTAATTATTGGCCCTTTTTGCATGCCTTCCTGCCAAAACAGCTGTCCTCAATGTAATTTTAAGTCTATCATGGCTCTTTATATATATTTTTTGAACAGTACAGTAAAACCATTCAGAGTGAAAGAGCAAATTTACGGCCAAAATCTTCTGTAGATGCAGCCTTCCAAAATTATTATTTCTTAATTCAAATATTAACAGATATTAAGGTGCACTCAAATAAAAAAAAAAATCTAATTTAATGGCATTTTTCAAGGTCTACTGAGCAAGCACCTCTCTGCCTTGCAGCTTCCACAGACACTGACTCCACTGTCAACAACAGACTGGAGCTGTTTACACAATCTGAAAGAGAGGACATTTTCCGTATAAAAACACATTAACTGCATGGCTGCATGGTATCTGATCTAAATACTTTGCATGACTTGGTTATTTACAATAACAAAGCGTAATGGTAATTGAAGGCTAGTTCGAACCATTTTTTAGTGGTTATTATGTTCATATTCACTGGTAATATTCAAGGACGTGTTTGGTACGAGAATATTCCAGGTCCAATAGAAGTTAAGCTGAATTGAAAGCACTTGTGGCATAATGTTGATTATCACATAAACTGATTTTGATTTGTCCATTGTTTATTTAAAAAGAAAAACAAAATAATAAGTTCACAGTAAGAAATTGTATAAAAGCCCTCTTCTTTTAAAACCAGTGTATTATTTGAGCTGCAATGTCGTCATCATTTTTAGTTGTTTTAGGGTTTTAAGGTTTATGTTGTAAAAATGGATACGACTTTACACTTTTTAAAGGGTAATAAGAAACATGGATATTGTTTATGTGTTGTGGCTACTGAAACAGAGAGTATTTTAATGTTAATAGAAAGGAGGAACAAATCAAATCTTTTTCTTTTCTTTTTTGTGGTAGTCACCTTTATGCTACAAATACTGTCAGTTGAACTTAACTTGTACTGCTCCCAGAAATTGAAATTGTGATCATATCGCTCTCTTATACCCTCTAATTCTCTCTTTTTTTATTTTCTTTCCATATATTTTTCTCTCTATTCTCCCCTGCTCTCACAGGATCATCGAGGCAGTATGCATTGGCTGGTTCACTGCCGAATGCATAGTGCGCTTCATTGTCTCACGGGACAAATGTGAGTTTGTGTGCTGCCCCCTTAACATTATTGACCTCCTGGCGATCACGCCTTACTACGTGTCTGTCGCTGTGACAGCGCTGACAGGAGAAAACCCTCAACTACAGCGAGCAGGAGTCACCCTGCGCGTACTACGAATGATGCGCATCTTTTGGCTTATAAAGCTGGCGCGTCACTTCCTCGGGCTGCAGACGCTCGGGCTTACGCTACGCAGGTGTTACCGTGAAATGGTCATGCTGCTGGTGTTTGTCTTCGTCGCAATGGCGATATTCAGCGCCCTGGCACAGCTGTTGGAGCACGGCCTTGACCTGGAGACTAGCAATGAGGACTACGCCAGCATTCCGGCAGCCTGCTGGTGGGTTATTATCTCCATGACGACTGTCGGCTATGGAGACATGTACCCCATCACCATTCCTGGACGCGTGCTGGGTGGCGTGTGCGTCGTGAGTGGCATTGTGCTTCTGGCTCTGCCCATTACCTTTATCTACCACAGCTTTGTGCAGTGCTACCACGAACTCAAATTCCGCTCAGCACGGTGCGTGCGAAGTCTCTCTTCTGAGTTTCTCAATTAACTGTAGCATAGATCGTCCTGAAAACTTGCTGGTCTTCAGCTTAGTAAAATCACCTGCTCTTCTGTGCCTTTATATTAAACCAAGATTCTGAAATATAGTTGAAGGAACACACTACGTCTGATGTGGAAAACTCAGCATTTAGGCTCTCTGTGTGGACCTATTATATCCAAATAATAACACAGGTACCTCTGTACTCAAGGACACATTATGGGATTCACTGATTTTGTACAATACAGGCATCTGGAGCAATTCCTGTCCATCCTGGGGCTAAAAGAATTGTACAAAAGAGGCAAATCCCCAGCCCAAAGCTGGAAAGTGCACAATAAAGCATTACGATCCAAAGGAAATACATTAGCCAATGTTTATGTTGCAACCCCCTTCTTGTGTGAACAAACAAAACCGATCCAACAGCATTTCCTGTGTATGAAATGGACAACCGTGGCATTTGATAACTACAGATGGCCAGGCTGCCTGGAACGGGCATCTGGCGGGACCTTGTGTCCTGACAGTGCTCCAGCCTAGAAGGATCTTACACGAATTCTCATGTTTCCATGGAGAGGTCCCCTTGACTTGCTAAATCATTAATTCAGCTCCCAATAAAGTGCAAAGCAAGGGAAACTAAAGTAAAAAGGTTTTAGAGTGGCCAAATAGAAGCATCTGAGCATGATATGGAAGCAAATACTGTGAAAAGGCCTGCTCACACCAAGGACGGTAACTAATATGATAATGATAAAGATAAGTCCCCCTGCAGTGAATGATTTAGCCCCTTTATCCCTTAAAACTTTTTATAAGAAAAAAGTGTCTTAAAATGACTTAATGTGTAACCCTTACCTCCTCTTGTATACATAATATGCAAATTAGCCCCGCCTCCATTCAGTCGCATCAGCTCATACTACCTGAAACACTTCCAATCGGTTAACTGAAGTAGTAAACGCTGCAAAATGACAAGTGGCAGCACTGGATTAATTTACCAATATATGTTTTAATCATGATGCATTTTATGTATATCGCTTTCTACAATGTCGGATACTCAACTGTAATTGATATCATTAGCGTTTAGTCTAAATACATTATCAATGTTACACAAACCATGTTCCTGTTTCCTGTCTTAGACAGCTAATATTATGAAAAGCCACTACTTGGGATTGGCTAAATGTTAGGGACATTAGGAAATGGGCTGTTTCAAACCGCATTTTGCTCAGCAGTGGTGATGACTGATGAATTTCAATCAGTGGGTTGTCTTACCAGACAGACATGTTAACAACATTAAAACCTTGATTTTCACCACTGGGGGGCTTTAAAAAGTCATTCAAATAAAAGAATAGCAGAGTCCACACCACAACTATACTGATTATGGCACAGAGGAACAATAATTGTTTTTTTCCAGCTGTTGAACAACTAAAAACATTGACAGCCAATCAGAATTCAACTAAAGAGCTTAAGCATTTAAAGTGGCAGATGACAGAACTTCAGCGTGAGCTTATAATAAACCGAATGTTATCGTGCAATGTGTAGATTCTAATATAGTTATGATTATTATAGTTATCTTTATAGTTACAGTTCTTGGTTTGAACAGGCCTAAACACTTATCATTTTGACATTACAGTCATTGTCGAGTCTTGCTCATAGATTGGGATAACTAAATCACAAAAAACAAACATCAGCTGTTCATGCAGACAGCGACAAATCTGCAACCTGTCCATACACGACTGTGTGAATAAAGAGGCGTTTACTAAATTGATTAGCAAACACATCACCCCCACGCTCACCAGTAGGAGGGCTGTCACTCGCTTCCTTCTTCCTCTTTGAATACAAGCACAAAAATATTTTTTCCCTATTCAAGGGACTTTCAGAGTTTATGTGTCTCTTGGAATAATTTTTTTTATTTTGCATTGTATTTAGTAGGATATACATATAATGATTCACTGGGGGACACACAGTTCACCCAAAATTGAAAATTAGGTCATAAATTACTCACGCTTAAGGCATCCTAGGTGTATCTGACTTTCTTTTTTCAGACAAATTCACTCAGAATTATATATTAAAAAAATCTTTGATCTTTCAAGTGGTTTAATGACACTCAGTGGGTGTTGCAGTGCTTCAGTCCAAAAGAAGTGAAATAAAAAGAGCCCATCCATTAAAAAAAGTGTTTCATTTGACTCAGGAACAAAGGCCTCCTATAGCAAATCTGTGCAGTTTTGTAAGAAAAGTAACCATATTTAAAACATAATAATAAATTTAATCTACCTTGCACTTACTGTTGTAAACAAAGCGGTTCCGGGGGAATGACGTATGAGGTTGGTTTTGCGTTTGCGCCACTCAGAAGTGACGAATGTGGAAGCGGAGGGGAGAGATCAAAACAATGGTCACGAATTAGATGTAAAAAATGAGGATTTGTAAAGAAGAATGTCTGGTTCTGGAGACTGGTTTTCCTTTGCTACAGTAAGTAAAGTTTGCTTTCTTTGCTCCTGTTAACAAACGTTGGTTTTCTCAAGATTCATCGGCGCATGCGCGACGCTGACCTCATACGTCATTCCCCCGGAACTGCTTCTGTGTACAACTGTTGGTGCAAGCTTGATTAAAGTGATTATTTCCTTTTGAATATTAATATTTTTCTTGCAAAAACACATCAATTTGCTACAGGAGGCCTTTGTTAACCCACCGCAGCCATGTGAGACACTTTTTTTTAAATGGATGGGACATTTTTATTTCACTTCTTTTGGATTGAAAAGAACTGCAACACCTGCTGAGTGCCATGAAACGACTTGAAACATCAAATGATTTTTTTTTCTATAACTCCAACTGGATTCGTCTGAAAGAAGAAAGTCATATACACCTAAGTCTCACATAGCCAGACCTTCAGACTGACAGGTGAAGGTCTGGAATCGATGGCAGCATTCTTTGGCCAAGTCACCCATCCAAACTCCCCCTCCCCGTAACTTTCTGATGTATTTTAAATATTCCATGCCGCAAAAATACTTTTGAGAATTCAGCGTTTAGTTTATGCTGACAAGCGCTCGCCATCACAGTTGTAAACACAACAACTTTCTTCTTTTGTGAGGGTTTTGAGCACGGCATCTTTGTTTCTGGACAGAACATTAAAGAACGCAAAACACACACATCTCCAATAAATCCTGTATAATTCAACCAATCCGATGACGACTTTGAAACTCCTTCGAAGGCCTGTTTTCAAAAGTGTTTCCACTTTTGTGTGCCATAAGCATCCGACGTTTAGCCAACGGTCTGTGGCCGTGATGTCTGAGGCTTAGACTATATAGACCTAGGATGCCTTGAGGGCGAGTAATGTCTAAATTTCAATTTGTGTGAACTAACCCTTTAAGACCACTTTGAAAACATATTGACTTGTCATGTCAATGTGGAGAACTTATTTGAATAATTGCAGAAACACTGCTGTTTAATGTCACACCTTGCATCAGTAAGGATATATACTATGCCTTCATATCTGTATCATTTTGTAGCTATGTATTTGTGGCTATTTTTGCAGGGTCAAAATAATGCAAATTAAATCTTATGTAGCTCTATTCTGTAACCGAAAATGTATTCTACTTGGTTAAGGCAAGGTTGTTTATATGTATGAGGATTAAATAAACATTTATTGATTCAAGCCTTATTCTCTCTTATTGTAACACAGAAAAGAATGTGGCACAAAATATAATCTGAAATATATAAAGCAAAGTGCTTCGGAGTGTTTTTTAAGTCACTTTTATTGGGTCTAGGTGTCAGTTGAATACTACTGTGAATATTTTTCAGGGTGTTTTTTGTTTGTTTGTTTGTTTTTGTTTTTGTTTTTACTCAAAAAATTATTACACACTTCCACCATTATTGCCAAGGACAAAATATATAGTTCGCTGAACAAATGTTAACATCCAAACGGATGTTTATGGTAATATTTTTGATGTTTCATGACGTGTTTTCTGCACAAACTCATAATATATATATATATATATATATATATATATATATATATATATATATATATATATATATATATATATATATATATATATATATACTCATAGTATATATATACATATATAAATAATATACACAAAATTATAACAGGTATAATAATATTGAAATTAATTATAGGCTATATATATATATATATATATATATATATATATATAAATGTGTGTGTGTGTATACACACACAAATACATAGACTGACACATTTCACAACGTCTCTCATATCTGCTTGATCACGGTTTTGTTTCTTGTGATGTCATATTCCAGCGACAAATTCTTACGCAAGGAAAAAGCCGGTTGAGTCCCGACTTCCTGACCGTCACTCTCACCTCGTCCTCGTCGGTTACTACTTATTAATAAAATGTATTACAAATTTAGTGGATTTACACAAAGACTGACTGGAGCCGTGTCATCCTCCGCCTACAGTCCGCAGGTATGTGCGCGTGATTCCGTTTCTAAAAGGTTAATTTAGTGACCTTGATCTGTCGCCTGCTTTACCCCTAGATGTGATTTTAAACAGTCGTTAGATAGCTATATAAAATACATTTATCTAGCTCTATTTTAACCGAAATGATAGAGCAGGCTAAATATTAGGCGATTAATAATTAAAAGCAGAGCTGACTTTGTGCACACCAAAAATCGACTTCGTAGATACTGTTCCTTTTAATCATAAAGATGTGCATGTTCATAGGACCGCTGTTTACACGGTTCATCATTAAGTTTTAGTAGTAAATGACCAAATTCAGCTGTAAACTGATTTCACAACAATAGAGAGCTGATAGATCAGTGGTTCTCAAAAAAGGGAGCAGGGCCTCAGCTAACTTCGAATAGGTTAACTGAACACTTTACTTAACATTTTTAATTTCCTAAACTATTAAACCTGTAAACGACATGTAAATGTATAGAATATTAAAACTAGTTATTCTAAACTCTAATATGTCTTGTGAGGTGGAAATTGTGAATACAAATTTTTTACAAAAATATCGCTATTGAATATTGTTGTGGACAATAGGCAACCTTGGGGTCAAAAAGGTTGAGAACCACTGTGATTAACATGGCATGTAGTCCTTGTGAACAAAAATAAATATCATGTTGAATGAGAATCAGAATGAGATTTATTGCCAGGTATGGAATAACAATATACAAATTGACAATAGACAGTTTTGAATTTACAGTTATATTATGTGCAAAAGAACATGTAAACTCACTTGTAAACTTTCTTCAGGGCTTGAGGTCAAATATACCTTCTGAATCTCCTACCATCATCTTTGCCACACCAACCAAACTGGTGTCTGAGTCGAGTGCTGCAGTGGAGTATATGGGAGGCAACAAGGTGCCTGACCTCCAGAGGATATTTCAGGTATGTATATGATGCATTTTAAGCTATGTAGCTGAGTTAAAGGGATAGTCCAACTATAAATGAAAATGATAACAATTTACTCATCCTCACATCATTCCAAACCTGTATCGCTTACTTTCTTCAATTGAACATAAAAGAAGATACTTTTAAGTTTTTCCTCCTTTTTTCATCCAGGCCTCAGATGAGATTCCTGTTCATCTGAAGCGAGGTGTTCCAGACAGACTCTTGTACAGGACCACCATGGCACTGACAGTCGGGGGAGCTCTCTACTGCCTTGTAGCTCTTTATATAGCAGCACAGCCCAAAAACAAATGAACTGTATCGAGCCCATTTTCATGACTCAGAGCATCAGCATTGAAATAACATTTGCAATATGTAACTTTCTAGTATTTATTATGAACATAAGCAATATGCCTCTCATCAATCCATTAAGAGATACTCTGCCCTGCTTTTGCCACACAATGCCATTTTAATTGTGTCCTGTGTCAGATCGGTCCTTACAAGTGGGATGCTATTAGTTAGAACAGTGGTTCTCAAACTTTGTAATTTAATGGCCCCAAAATTCAATATTTGATGGCTCCCTTACACATACACTTAATGTCATATTGGTGTTCTGCTGAAATGACAACAAAAACACATGCTTGTTTTAAAACTTTTTATTTAAAGAAACTAGGGTCATATTGCATACAAAGGTTATGAAAGTGTTATTTAATGTGGTGTAATATAAATCTCTAGAACATACTCTTAAAAATAAAGGTTTTAACAGGCTGCTTTCACATAAATACCATACAAAGCCCTTTTTGGTTCCCCAAAGAACATTTAAGCGAACAGTTCTTGAAATAATGATTTTTCTTCTTAGTGTGAATAAAGTTTTTTCACTTCAAGGTTCCATCAATGTAAAAAAAAAAAAAAAAACACTGATGCCAATAAATGAGCCTATTTTTTTAAAAGTGTTATAAACATGATGCAAAAAATATATATATATTAATACTTTTACTAAATAATACATTTAAATAATTAAATTAAACTATTTATTTTAACTACTTTCAGACATTTTGGAGCTTACTTAGACCTACTGTTTGAGAACCACTGTAGGGTTCAAAATTTATAGTCCTAGCAGACAATAAACAGTTCACTCTCAGCCCACTTTAAGCCCAGATTGTGGTAATCATGTTTTGGTAATAACTGATGAATAGTGTGACGTTGGGAAGAGAATAAGAAAGGAAAATAGGGTGGGACCTCACACTTTTCAGTAGTGTTGATTATTGTAAAGTGTTACACACTCTGGCATGTTAAGTGTGTCTCTTGGAAGCCAAGCTATGGGAAGTGCTTTAACGCTTGTAGATGAATATCCTGGAAATGTGGAACTACACTGAAGATAATCATGGATGAGGTGAATGCATTTCTGCCACAGTTTTGGATATATTTAATAAATCTCAGGACTTGAAATGCTGCTGTGCCTCTCATGCACCACTTTCCCAAGCAATGTATGTGTAAGGCAAAGCAAAAACTGTTTGTTTGACATTCATTTAATATATGTTTTGGCCCTCTGAGATGTACATACCAAATAAAAAATCATGACCCTTTGACATCTGTGCTTTCTCATTTTTGAAGTATGACATTCAATATGGTGTTTTACATCATGTTCTCACTCTCAGGCCATCCAAGATGCACATGAGTTTGTTTCTTTATCTGAACGGATTTTTAGAAATTTAGCATTAAATTACTTGCTCACCAAAGGATCTTCTGCAGTGGATGGGTGCCGACAGAATGAGAGTCCAAACAGCTGATGTAAACATTAAAATAATTCACACAACGCAGTTAACGTCTTGTGAAGTGAAAGCCTGTGTGTTTGTAAGAAACAAATCCATCAAGATATTTTTACTCCTAAACCAAAATCCGACATTACATGCTTATTTATCTTTAATTTCTTTTCATCAGTCTCAATCATGTGTACAGCATTTCAGACCCCTGTTCACATGGCAACAAGGCTATAGGAGATGCTGTACACAAAAAGACTTCCAAAAAATCCCTTTGAATCTGTCTCTTGTATGGCCAAAGCACTGTAGAACTGCAAAGAAAGATTTTGATTGTTCCTAGATGCTATTTTTCCACATTTCTTTCTAGTCAAGGGGTAATAACACAACATGAGGCTGACAGACTGTCTAACTGCGCACTGGCGCTTGATAAGCTGTCAGATCACAAAGCAAAGTGAAACAATCTATGACAGTGAGAGGCTGTGATTCACCCAGCATCATCTCTGAGCCACTACTGAAGACTCTGACAGCTAAAATGTTCGACTACACAGAGCAATTTAAAGAGTAATCTATTTGCCAAGTACAGCTGTTCTATAATAGCCTTGTGGTTAAGACTTCCAAAGAAGTCTTCCAAGACAATCAATATAAATCTGTGGCCAGTGCTGCACATAGTTCCTCGGATGTGGTTAATTCTGTTTACATTATTCATTTCTCCATGACGTACATTTCATTTTTAAATGAATACACATCCATCTTTTGTCTGAATGTAAACATGACCGCTAACATATGTTGAGAGTAGTGATTGATTTGTGCCCATTACCTCTAATGAAGCCACAGGAAACACACTGCTCTTCTTTAATTCACTTGCTTCCCCTTCTCTTGATTTATTTCGTTTGCCTTATTAAGACTGAATAGATGAACGAAGAATGGATTTTATTCTCCACACTTTTTCTTTGTGCCTCTGTTCAGAATTTTGAAATTATAAACAAAAATGTTATTTATAGATATTATGTTTGAGAGTTTGTTTTTTAAAAATGTTTTTACTTCCATTCAGAGAATATTCAAAAGTAACAATCGAATCAAATGATCAAAGCCCATTTTTGGCTTCAAAATCTCGACCCTCATTCACTCTCATAAAGCTTGGAAGAGCCAGGACATAACTCCGACTTGTATTCGTTTGAAAGAAGGAAGTCACATACACCTAGCATGGCTTGAGGGTAAGAAAATCATGGAGTAATCTTCATTTTTGGGTACACTATCACTAACATTCACATAACCAAAAGGTTTTTTTTAAAGCATTGAAAAAACTGATTGTTTTGAACATTCAGAGAACATTTCATTTTCATAACTTAAAGGGGTCATATAATGCTGCCAAAAAGAACATTATTTTGTGTATCTGGTGTAATAAAATGTGTTTATGCAGTTTAAGGAAAAAAAAAAAAAGAAAAAAAAAAAGATTTTCACAAGGCTCATCTCTCTGAAAAGCTGTCTTGTGTGCTGTGATGTGCTGTGATTGGCCAGCTATCCAGTGTGTTGTGATTGGCCGAATGCCTAAAGCGTGAGATGGAAATGTTACGCCTCTTAACATATTGTGAAGCCTTTACCAGACAAAAACATAAAACCCATTATAAACATGATTTCTAGTTGTGTTTTCTTTTGGAAGGCAAAAACAAAGTAGTTTCACTTTCGCAACGGAACAACGTCACACACCGTGGCCTTGAGTGAGCAGAGGCTGGCGGCTTAGAGTGAGCCAGGGCCTGCTTGAATGAGAATGGTGTGGCAGGAGGATTCTACCAAAGAGTGTACCTTGGTCTTGCAGCAACCACATGTGACGACCCCGGGCTAGACGCCGCTTCATCCACGGTTAAAGCCGATTCGGTGATCCACAGTGCAAAGTTGATGTATTTACTCAGCGTCTATACGAAATGGTGGCGGCAACAACAATACTAAAACAGGAATAAAAACTTCACCTTCTTTCTTTGAGTGAACATCAGTGTGGCATTATGCAAATCTTCCCACATAGTGACATAGAGATGTGGGGTATGTTAGAACGAGCCGTTCGGGGGGAGGTGGATGAGCGGTAAATTTGATAAAGAATATCTCTTTGGATTTGAGACTTTAGTCTTTGCAACTTCACACAACTTCTTTATTCACCAAGAGCTTGTAACAATCCAAAGACAAAGGAAAATTTTAAATTGCATCATATGACCCCTTTAATGGGAATGCTAGCAGGTTATTCTTTAGCAGCTTATTCTTAGAGATATTTGTTAACTGGGAATTCATTCGTCATGACTTCTTCATTTTGGGGAAAGTCATGGGTATAGCAGACATCACGGGGGTGTGCAGTGGTGGCAATGTGTTTATTTGAGGGCAGTGTGTGTGACTGGTGTAAGACCTCAGTCTGTGGAGCCGAGAGTGAGAGAGAGCTAGCGAGCAGTTGCTAATCTCCATCTGTAGCCCTGCTGCTCACTTGGATATAAGCAAAGCTCTCTCTCTTCTCTGGTAATAGTGTGTGTAGTAGGTTATCTTTTGCATGTGTCACTTGAGTTCAAATGGTTCGTGAGGTTTTCTTAATAGCCCTGATACACTATTGATTTCTTGGCTATATCCAACTTACTTAAAACAAATACAGAGCTGCTCAGTCAAGAACATTCATTGCACTGATGTAATGAAAAAAAGAACAGAGGGATTAACAGACAAACTGATTCTGGCTAATTAAAGACCTATTTAGAGGAACACATGAAAAGACTTTGATGTTTGATTAGTCTTGGCTTCCTCTATTCTTTGGTCTTATCAGTTGATGTCTGATGATTATTCTTTATTGTTCATAGCTTTTTTCAGTCTTCTTTTTGACTGTAGATAGCATAACAACCATCTTTAAGCACCAAATCTCAAAACAAAATTATTTGTCTAAATTAATTTGGTGCAGATACACCTATTATTGGAGACTTTGGAGGCTTTCAAAAGTCATTGCCATGAACTCTTTTTGGTCACTTAGGATATTGGTTATTTTCATGTCAGGTCATGTTTTCGGAGGAACGGGAGAATAGGGTGGCAGTCTACAGAATTTGTGCTGGCTTTGAACCACACCAACTGTTCTTAGGAAGAAAAAAAACACCCACAACCATACAACAAGCCAAAGCCTAAAGTGTCTGCTCAAGAGACAATTGTACATTTGAAATTGTCCAATCTTCAGTGGCAAATAAACCTGTACAGGATCATCTCATGCCATAATCCTCTGAAATATCACCCTGCTGCACATTTCTTAGCCGCTAGTTCTCATATAGAGAGAAATCAATGGGACTTGACTGTTTGCTGAGCGCAAACATATTTGTGCTTACACCATGGATAAAGGTAAAGGGTCACTGGTAACTTTTAGCTAGGGAAGAACTTAAAAAAGCAATAACCACCAAAATTATTAAAACAGTTAAAACTGTTTTTTATACATAATCATGTGGTAACACACATACCAATATGGATGAAAAGCATACTGACTACCCTTAAACAGGACTTTAGTGGGCTTAGCACAAACAAAAAGCGTAAGTGTCTTCTTTCAAAAATATGAACTACCCCAAACTTACTGCCTTACTTCCAGAGCCTTCCTTTAATTGGATTCAGAGCTGTTGACCTTAGTGGATTTTGTTTCTAATTTATACCACAATGTTATCTAGAACATCTTTATATTCCTTGTGCTCACTGCACAAGATAGCAACTGAAATATGGTGTAAAGAGATAACCTGCCGCAAATGTGAATTTCTGTAAAACTGAGTCGAGAAGTGCTGAACAAATACACTGTGCTGAAATATATTTGTGATGTTCTATTCAACTGCTGCCCTGACCTTTCCTTGTCTGCTTACATTTTTAACTCTGATTATCTTTCATTCTCTGAAAGTCAATACAGCTTAATTGGAATGACTGTTAAAGCCTGAAATATTGCCAAAGCTTTGGAGTGCTTACAGGTGCAATAAACAAAAATCTCTTTCAAAAAATGATTTGAATTTTTTTCCATCATATTCCAATATGATAAAGTTGTTGGATAAATAAGCTTTCCATTGATGTATGGTTTATTAGTATCTGACAGTATTTGGCTGAGATACAGCTATTCCAAAATCTGGAATCTGAGGGTGCAAAGAAAATCGAAATAATGAGAAAACTGCCTTTAAAGTTGTCCAAATGAAGTCCTTAGCAATGCATAATAATTAAATGACATTTTTTGATACATTTATGGTAGGAAATTTACTAAATATCATCATGGAACATGATCTTTACTTAATATCCTAATGATTTTTGGCATAAAAGAAAAATCTATAATTTTGACCCATACAGTAGTTTTTTGGCTATTGCTACAAATGTACCCAGTGACTTAAGACTGGTTTTGTGGTCCAGGTCCACATTTAACAAAACAATGCACAACACTTTTATTTTTTCAATCTCCAGTCCTAGTGCACATACTTTAGATTTTTATTAGTGACTATATTGTGATCATAAAAGCATTCCTTTACCAAAAAAATTCTCTTCTCCTGCTCTTATATTAATAAAAGAGAGTGTTTCTTTGTTAAGGTTTTCAATAATAAAGGCTGTTACTTTCAATATTAGGACATAACAAGAGGAGTATATCTCCAATTGACTTTATAGAAAAATACCTTTTATTCCATTTTCTCTACAGTGCACTGTGTGTTGTTGCTCTTTATTAAATGTGGTTTTATTAACAAAGTTCGGGAGAAGCACGATCAGATAATCATCCAATTTGGTACAGGTGCATCTCGTTTAGCTAATCATCTTATAGCACGCACGCGTATATATATCCAGTCTTCCTACCTCCTGTCCCACGACAGTTTTTCGGCATAGACCGTCTGTCAGCATTCGGTTCGCGCTGTCCGTCATCTTATCACAGGCCCAATCTTCCTTCCGACGAAGATATCTATCCGCCGAACACCAACAAGCGTCATCGCGTCAGCTGCTCTTCTCACCAAGCCACACGTTGTGGCCAAAAGCTCGTGCAAATCCTTGAGCTCGCCTCACTCGACAACACGATTTTCTCGCCAGGACCGGGCTCTCTTATAATGCTGGATCGCAGCAGTGCTCCAGTTCTCCCCGCAGTAAACCTCTCTCGCTTTTTCAGCCGTGGCGCAGTTCGATGCTGCCTCCACTAGCGGCGAAGACCGTGCGTTATTGTAGTGGCATGTCGTTCGTGAAAGAATCGCTTTTTCGAATGAATCTTCTAGGCGAACGAATCGTTCTCAGTTTACACTCATTCATGAAGAATTTTTCAGAGTTGTCATCCACAATGAGCGAGTTTCATATGAGTCTCAGAGATCGAGAGCTCTCATTCGTGAACGAAAGGACTAAACCGGTATGCATGTCGAGTTGATTAAACGGATACATGTCGTTCGTAAACGCAATGAACTGGTACATATCTTAACAAAATTGATGAGAGTAAACCGGGTCAGTTAGCCATTTAGCATGTCAATCTTGCAAAATGTAAAGCGCAGTTATAGGTACTGTGCACATATTGTTTACATGTTTAGCATACAAAAGATAAATTCCACGTTTAATCCCAGATTTATGAACGTGAATATATAGATCAATATATGAACCGTCTGACCAAACAATTAAAATGCTAATCATGCAAGAAAACCTCGTGATTTGCTCATCTGAACAATTTAAATAGACGTTATATATAGAATGCGCTTATGAAGACGCCAAAATTTGTTAAACGGCGTTATGACTTAACTCTGTCCGATGACGATGCCACTTTTTAACCACGAAGCAAAGGCTTTTTGCAGAGTTGTCATCCACACCGAAATGTCTAAAGACATTACATTTGCTTTACTGTGCATGTTTAAACCTCACTGAGATGATACAGACATAAGTTTCATGCAATTATTCCGGCAGGATCAATTATTTAGGGACATATTTCACCATTTACTGGCATGATTATTCAGAATTTTTCACGCTACTGCCTCGTGTTTGGCTGCAGAACAACAAGTGTGAGTAAATTTTCTATCGTCTTTTTAGGACTGTTATATGAAAAGCATGCAAAGTAAATGTCTTTAGAAACGGCTTGAATTTGAATTACTGCAATTAACGTTACTGCTATAGACATGTCTATTGGTACAATGGTTTATAAAACTAAACATGCTACATCGTTTCAAAGCCTCTATTTTCACAGTCCATACTACAACAGGAAAACAGCATCCCAAATTTATCTGCTCCGGAGGCTGTTTAAAAGGGCCCGAAGGCCAAAACAAGAGGAAAAGATGCTTTTCCAACAGGACTGTATTAATTCAGACAAGGTTTGAGCAATTGTCAAATCAACCAACAACTACAGCAGCCAAAGCAAGCATGAAGCTACTTTTACTTGCAACACGGGCCTGCACATCTCAGTATTTCCATCCTGTTACTTCTGCTAGCAGTGCAGGCTACACAGGTTCTTCAAGACATCACACACCCCAGCCCCTTCCCACGACCCACAGCTACAGCAGCTGAAGCAAACGTGAGGCCGCCTCCATTCGTAAACGCGCCCTCAACTCTTCCGCTCCCTCATGCTACTAACCATTTTTCTGTTCAGTGGCCTCCAGCTCCAGATTTGCCAGAAGGCAGAGGGTACCAAGACCTATTATTGGTCAGGCCGATTATTTTATTTATTTATATATATCTATCTCGAACCCTCTTCAGCCAACCCCTCTAACGCCAGCTCATCCCCTTTCACTAAAACTCCTAATCTACCATAGCTAACTCTCCTAACATGCCCTATCTATCTGTAATGGTCAATCCTCACTTCAGCCATCCTTCCGCAGGAGCTTTCTCTGTATCTCCCCACCGCCGCAGCATTGTCCGCTCCCGCAGGAGCCTTCTCTATATCTCCCCACCGCCGCAGTATTGTCCGCTCCTGCAGGAGCCTTTTCTGTTTTTTCCTCACTGCCGCAGCAGTGTCTGCTCCCGCAGGAGCCTCTACCTATATTTCACCACTGCCGCAGCAGTGTCTGCTCCCGCAGGAGCCTCTACCTATATTTCACCACTGCCGCAGCAGTCTCCGCTTCCGCAGGAGCCTCTACCTATATTTCACCACTGCCGCAGCAGTGTCTGCTCCCGCAGGAGCCTCTACCTATATTTCACCACTGCCGCAGCAGTCTCCGCTTCCGCAGGAGCCTCTACCTATATTTCACCACTGCCGCAGCAGTGTCTGCTCCCGCAGGAGCCTCTACCTATATTTCACCACTGCCGCAGCAGTGTCTGCTCCCGCAGGAGCCTCTACCTATATTTCACCACTGCCGCAGCAGTGTCTGCTCCCGCAGGAGCCTCTACCTATATTTCACCACTGCCGCAGCAGTGTCTGCTCCCGCAGGAGCCTCTACCTATATTTCACCACTGCCATAGCAGTGTCTGCTCCCGCAGGAGCCCTTTCCATCCTTCCCTACTGCCGCAATTCTCGCTGCCGCAAGAGCTTCAAAAAAAAAAAAAAAAAAGAAAAGAAAATTAATAAATAAATAAATAAAAATATATATTTTATGTCCATTCTCCAATTCAACCTCATCAGGCTCGCTTTTGTCTAACTCCGGAACGCCCAATCTAAATTCACGATGGACCCTCCTTTCATCAACGACTCTGGTTTAAAAATATTAGTAATCAAGTATTCTTAAAAAAAAAAAAAAAAAAAAAAAAAAAAAAAAATCCATCGATTAATCGAGTAATAAAATAAAATGTGTTTTTGCTTAATTATACTGATGTGCGCATGCACAGTAAATCTGATGGGTAGGATAAAATGTCTGGAGATGTTGTTCAAGTCCTTATTTAGTGAGACCGCAGACGCAGAAATTACCGTGAGCGTAACGCGCGCTTCAGTGTGTGTGTGATAAAGGAAGTCGCGCTCCTGCTCCATTCATTAACAGAGACACACAGAACATGCAGGATTTACATTTAAATACTGTTCCGGCTTAATATTTAGAGATATTAATTCGTGAATTGGATGTAAGTGCAATTACCTATTTTGATTCATTCATTCAAAAAAAAAAAAAAAAAAAAAAAAAAAATTAATAATAAAATAAATAATAATAATAATTGGCAAGTTCTTTGCCATTCCGCGTTCAACTGTAAATTCCGTTTTTGTGACTGGATTCCGCGATCCCCCTCCACGTTTTCTGCATCGCGGAAATTGTAGGGCCCTAGTTGTGGTATGCTAGCTCTATCTTGCAATGGACACATGCCACAACGTTCTCTTTACGTCCTCAAATCAAAACACTGCTGACTCCTTGCAGTACGTGATTTTCGGACGCAGCGCTTGTCTCCTTCCGCCAACAAAAAAAAAAAAAAAAAAAAAAAAAAAAAAAAGCGTTGTCACATTTTAAAAAATACAATAAATCATTGCGAAAGAACCTGACGTGAGATTTAGAATAAATTAAAAGAGGCTTCGAAGCAGAGGAATTTGCCTACATCATTTTTTGTAATCGCGTTACTCGAGGAATCGTTTCAGCCCTAAACTTAAGCAGCTCAAAAGGGGCCTCTCACATAATCCGATAGATGCCCTCGGTTGTTGCTCATCAGACATTTAAAAAAAAAAAAAAAAAAAAAAAAAAATATTCCTCCTTAAATCATGTTGTGTACTTAAATAATAGAAGCCTCTCAGTTATCGTTTCTTCGGCCAAAGTAAGGGCCCTCCAGCCATCGTTACAATCTCCTTGCCTATTTCAGCATCGGACAGGGCTCTCCCTTCCGGTGCAGCTGGGCAGTGGCTCCCTTCGGTCGCAGTGTGAGCCTTTCATCTGTCATTGAGTTGCGCTGCGCGCTCAGCGGCAGATGGGGGTATCCCTCCCGGTGCAGCAGAGCCACAGGCCCCCTTCGGTCGTTGTGACAGCCCTCCATCCGATGCATCAAATTAAGCCGCTTATACAGTCGCAAGGGGGACTCTCCCTTCCGGTGCAGCAGAGCCGCAGCTCCCTTCGGACGCAGCGAGAGTCCCTCCATCAGTCGCGTTTTCTTGCCTACTCCGTATCGGACGGGGCTCCCCTACCGGTGCAGCAGACCCACGGCTCCCTTCGGTCGCAGGGTGAACCCCCCCGTCTGAGTTATGTTGCATGCTCAAGGGCGGACCGGGATCTCCCTCCCGGGGGAACACAGCCGCTGGCTCCCTTCGGTCGCAGCAGGAGCCCTCCATCCGATGCATCAAACCGTTCCTCGAATCTTCTTGCCTATTCTGCATCTGATGGGGCTCTCCCTTCCGGTGCAGCAGACCCACGGCTCCCTTCGGTCGCAGGGTGAACCCCCCGTCTGAGTTATGTTGCATGCTCAAGGGCGGATAGGGTTCTCCCTCCCGGGGGAATAGAGCTGCTGGCTCCCTTCGGTCGCAGTGAGAGCCCTCCATCAGACGCATCAAGCCATGCCTCGCATCGCAAGGGGGACTCGCCTTTCCGATGCAGCAGAGCCGCAGCTCCCTTCGGACGCAGCAAAAGTCCCTCCAACAGTCGTATTCTAGTTAGCGTCAATCAGGGCTCTCCCCTCCGGGGCAGCACTCCTGCTGCAGAGTTGCGAACCCCCTACGGAGGCTGGGAGAACCCTCAGAGGCAAAAAACCGTGCCTCCATAAACCCGCAATGGGGGACTCCCCCTTCCGGTGCAGCAGAGCCGCAGCTCCCTTCGGATGCAGCGGGAGTCCCTCCAACAGTCGCGTCTCTTTGCCTTCTCAGCATCGGACTAGGGCTCCTCTTCCGGTGCAGCAGACCCACAGCTCCCTTCGGTCGCAGTGTGAACCCCCCATCTGAGTTATGTTGCATGCTCCACGATGGCTAGGGATCTCCCTCCCGATGGGGTACAGCCGCTGGCTCCCTTCGGTTGCAATAGGAGCCCTTCATCCGACGCGCCAAACTGCGGCTCGAATCTCATTGCCTATTTAGCATCTGACGGGGCTCTCCCTTCTGGTGCAGCAGACCCACGGCTCCCTTCGGTCGCAGTGTGAACCCCCCGTCCGAGTTATGTTGCATACTCTATGGCGGCCAGGGATCTCCCTCCCGATGGGATACAGTCGCTGGCTCCCTTCAGTCGCAGTGAGAGCCCTCCATCAGATGCAACAAACCGCGCCTCGTACTCCGCCGCAAGAGGGACTCTCCCTTCCGGTGCAGCAGAGCCGCAGCTCCCTTCGGAGGCAGCAAGAGTCCCTCATTTCTTGATATCTGGCATTGTGCTCCTCCCATAAGCGGCATGGAGGGCTCGCTGGTAAGACGTTGCGAGCCGCAGCTCTCGTCGAACACTGCACGGGCTCTCCAGGTCGCTCTGCATTTTCTTCCCAACACGCATATTTTGGGGGGCAACTAAATTTTAGCTCTCTGGCTGCTGTCCTATGGCTTTAAGCTTCTTTTGGGGAGTTATTTGGGTTCGGGCTATGCTCCGGGCCCGGACCCCTCCCCCAGGACAGCACGCCAAAATATGCCTACTATTTGCCTTCAGATTAGATGTAAGGGTGAACTCGTGAAATGTGGTTTTATTAACAAAGTTCGGGAGAAGCACGATCAGATAATCATCCAATTTGGTACAGGTGCATCTCGTTTAGCTAATCATCTTATAGCACGCACGCGTATATATATCCAGTCTTCCTACCTCCTGTCCCACGACAGTTTTTCGGCAACCCTCCTCCACCCCAACTCCTCACTTCTAATCTATTTATCCCAAATTGGGATAGGGGGAGTTATTTGGGTTCGGGCTATGCTCCGGGCCCGGACCCCTCCCCCAGGACAGCACGCCAAAATATGCCTACTATTTGCCTTCAGATTAGATGTAAGGGTGAACTCGTGAAGTGTAAATCTGCCAGGAAAAGCACTGAAGGTGAACTAGAGGACAATACTATTGATTTTCTAAATGAACTGTTTTTTTACATCTCTGTCAGCAATGTGCATTTGTAAGAACAGCAAATACTCGCTCCTGAAATAAGCTTCTCCTTCATTCCCAGAGAAAAAAATTAAATGGCCTCTTTCATGATTCACAATAGATACAATACTCAAAGGGAATCACGTTCCATCTCACACTGAATTAAAATAACAAATATTTAAATGACATACCGGAATTCTTTGTGTCTGGCTTTGGCAGATAGTGATTAATCATAAACAATGATGACAGTAAGATAACAATCTGTTATTATTCTCTTTCATAAGTGTGACTTTTATACAAGAAACTATCAATCTGAATTCAGATTTATTATAATTCATAAATTTACATGTTATTATTTTCAATAAATATATGCATAATTATTGCATTTATTCATGTTTTTATGGGGTCTCTGAGACCCAAACATTAGCAAAGTATAATTTGTTATACAGGACATTTGAAGCATGTTATCAAGTTGACATTTTGTTTATAATCAGTTTCCATAAGATTAGAAAAAGTCATGATGAATCAACCTGATATTTAAATGTTAAGTATGCTTTTAAGCTACCAAAATGTCTTTGGGGTTAACATTTTACATTTTGGTAAAATAACAATCGTTGGTGCAGACCCGCAACCTTTTTTCCACTTAGTAAAATAATTTGACCTGCTTGATATTTGCTCTTCTCCAATGTCCTCTTCAAATGTCTACTACATTGGATGGTCATATTTTATACAATACATCCTCATATTTTAATTAATATTCCTTTTTTTATTTTTTTTAGCTTTACATAAAAAACTAAATAGTTTCCACCACTCAGTAATTCAGTGCAAAACTATAAAATAAGTAGCTAATAAATAATAATAATAATAAACAAGCTGAAATACGCTAAATAGAATAAAGAAAGTGCAGACTCTTAAGTGCAGTTGACATTCACTGATTGAGCAGTCTGTGGGAAAAAAAAGCTGTTTAACAGCAGAGTAGTCCTTTATCTATACATCTTTTACCAGACTGCAGGAGTGTAAACGTGCCATGAGAGAAATTAGTTGAGTTTTTTATGATGCCATCTAAACATACTTATGAACTAAACAAATACACTATGTGAACTAGTGTTGGAGATTTCGAAATGAGCACATACTGTAACAATAAAAAAAGCAATATGAATTTAGAAAAAAGAAACAAAAGGTCAGTTTTTTATTATTATTATTGGTAGGTATGATTCTAACCACAGGTCAAGAGCTATAGTTCCCCTTAAGTTAGTCACACTTGATGTTACATTGACACTGATGTAAGGGGTCTCACTTAGTCCCAGTTAGAGCTGTAGTCAAGTCCAGCTTTGTCGAGTCCAAGTCAAGTCCAAGTCCAGGACTAGTCGAGACCGAGTCCAAATGAGAGAAAAAATGATCCTCTTCAAGATCACATACTTAACTACTGATAATGCATGTGATGTGATGTAAGAGACAGCATATCTCCTATTCTAAGAAAATAATTGTACATTATTATTTGTAATGATCAAAAAGCATGTGCAAAATAACAACTCTGTAGGACAGGGGTCTCCAAACTAGATCCTGGAGGGCCAATGCCCTGAAAAGTTTAGCTCCAACTGGCCTTAACACACCTATCTGGAAGATTCTAGTGTGTCTAGTAAGAGCTTGATTAGCTGGTTCACATAAATACAGTGAAATTTTGTCATATTGTATTAGGGCTTGTATAGACTAGTCGGATCTGTCGGAAACAATCGACTACTCCAGAATGCATTAACCATAATACATACAAAGTGTTTGCACATACGACGGTGAATTTTAGGATTACAATATTGCATGGAGCTGTTACTTTCTATGACCTTATCTATGTTGCATGTAAAAAATAAAATGTTTAATGTAATAATTAGGGTTGTGCCTGAAGCAGAATACTTTATTCGGAATGGCATGGATAATGGCTGCAAAAACGAATAACGGACAAGGAATAATTCTGCCTGTGTACTCAGCTGAAGCTGACAAAGTCCGGTGTTTGCTAGTTAACAGTTGAGTCAGAGGATCAGTGCAATATTATACACAGACCTCTAAAGTCACGAGTGTGAAGTGAATGAATGTAAACTTTATGAATGAAAAGACCGCAAATCAAACACAGCATTGCTGTTGCCTAAAACGAATGAATTAATAAGCACAGCGCGCTCAGCAATCAAACAGCTGCGTTGCACATCTCAGTCTCTCAAAGACCAAATAAGTTCTCTCTCAAGAGTAGGCTAATAATCAGCTTAGATAAAGATAGCTTTGGAGTGCTTACAGGTGCAATAAACAAAACAAATCTCTTTCAAAAAATGATTTGAATTTTTTTTCCATCATATTCCAATATGATAAAGTTGTTGGATAAATAAGCTTTCCATTGATGTATGGTTTGTTAGTATCTGACAATATTTGGCCGAGATACAGCTATTTGAAAATCTGGAATCTGAGGGTGCAAAGAAAATCGAAATAATGAGAAAACTGCCTTTAAAGTTGTCCAAATGAAGTCCTTAGCAATGCATAATAATTAAATGACATTTTTTGATATATTTATGGTAGGAAATTTACTAAATATCATCATGGAACATGATCTTTACTTAATATCCTAATGATTTTTGGCATAAAAGAAAAATCTATAATTTTGACCCATACAGTAGTTTTTTGGCTGTTGCTACAAATGTACCCAGTGACTTAAGACTGGTTTTGTGGTCCAGGTCCACATTTAACAAAACAATGCAAAACACTTTTTTTTTTTCAATCTCCAGTCCTAGTGCACATACTTTAGATTTTTATTAGTGACTATATTGTGATCAAAAAATCATTCCTTTACCAAAAAATTTCTCTTCTCCTGCTCTTATATTAATAAAAGAGAGTGTTTCTTTGTTAAGGTTTTCAATAATAAAGGCTGTTACTTTCAATATTAGGACATAACAAGAGGAGTATATCTCCAATTGACTTTATAGAAAAATACCTTTTATTCCATTTTCTCTACAGTGCACTGTGTGTTGTTGCTCTTTATTAAGTGTAAATCTGCCAGGAAAAGCACTGAAGGTGAACTAGAGGACAATACTATTGATTTTCTAAATGTACTATGTTTTTTTACATCTCTGTCAGCAATGTGCATTTGTAAGAACAGCAAATACTCGCTCCTGAAATAAGCCTCTCCTTCATTCCCAGAGAAAAAAATTAAATGGCCTCTTTCATGATTCACAATAGATACAATACTCAAAGGGAATCACGTTCCATCTCACACTGAATTAAAATAACAAATATTTAAATGACATACTGGAATTCTTTGTGTCTGGCTTTGGCAGATAGTGATTAATCATAAACAATGATGACAGTAAGATAACAATCTGTTATTATTCTCTTTCATAAGTGTGACTTTTATACAAGAAACTATCAATCTGAATTCAGATTTATTATAATTCATAAATTTACATGTTATTATTTTCAATAAATATATGCATAATTATTGCATTTATTCATGTTTTTATGGGGTCTCTGAGACCCAAACATTAGCAAAGTATAATTTGTTATACAGGACATTTGAAGCATGTTATAAAGTTGACATTTTGTTTATAATCAGTTTCCATAAGATTAGAAAAAGTCATGATGAATCAACCTGATATTTAAATGTTAAGTATGCTAACATTGTAACATTTTCTTCTTGTACATGTTTGCATCTTTACCTTTTGCTGGTTTGCGCGGAATGCACACATTTGTTTAGTGAAGTTCACTAAACATTAAGAATCACTTAAAGTGTTCTGCATAATGAAAATGTGCACATTGAATGGATTCAGTCGTGTTCAAATGATCACTAAACATTTGTTATGACATCTCCCTACTTGCATGATAAATATTATTTTAAAAATGTATAATTATTTTAGTTTGACACAACATACTTGTTCAGTGATGTTAGATTTTGCCGTATTTTGCTGTGCTGACGCCGAGATCGTTTGCTTGCTTCAGTGAAAGTATAACGTGCCTCGCGTTGTCGACTCGTACATTACACATCACGCGCTGATGTCACGTGTCGTTACGGGATCTTCAAGGGTCGGTGTGAAAGCACGCACATATACCGGGTCATCACTGGCAGTGTGAAAGTGCCAAATCTAGCGACCAGGGAACAATTGCAGGAACACTTTACCCCTGTATTTGCCGGAATGGCAGTGTGAAAGGGGCTATGGAGAGCCCATTCATTGACCTGATGTTGACCTAAGAGGCTGATTATATGGGCCCGTTGTTTCACACTATTGTGAACAAAGTACAGTTGCCTACAGTTGATTCCAAATACATTCAACCAAAGTTAATTAAAAACAAATAATCTTTCAGTGATAACTACGAAAAAAAAGATAAAAAGTCATAACGGACTTATCAAGTAACTGTACGACGTTGTATCCAAATGCAGATACGAAAAATGTTGTGATTGTTACAGATAAAAATACTGGCTGTTACATGAAAATTTAAATAAGTATAAAATTTACATATGTAATTGTTGCATAAGGCTATACATTAATAAGCATTTGTTGATTAAAAAACTTTAATGTGACATGAACCATGAGTCGAGTAACTCAAGTATTTTTTTATACAAAAAATCGACTAGTAGAAATCATTAGTCTTGCAACCCCTATACTGTAAAAAAATAATTAGTATTTCATTATTAAAATCATTTATTAGTAGATCTACGGCAAGGGTTTTCTTAGTGCTGGAAATCCATTTATTCTTTGCTGAAACTTCTGTGTCTTCATGGAGAGCAGGTCAGGGTACCCTAGCAGCAGCAGATGCCACTGAAGCGCAAACGTAGAGCAGGCTACAGAGTGCTTTGGAAAAAAGGAGAAAGCGGCGCGCCTAGCATTTTCCACACATTTTCAGTCGTGACATCATGCAAATGTGGTTTAATTTTGAAGGAGAATTATTATTATTATTATTATTATTATTATTCTTTTTGCTGGACTCGAGAGGAACATTTGGCGAATCCAATGGCCAAGTCCGAGTGCAAACACAACGAGTCCGAGACGATAGAAAAATGTCTTGAGTCCAGACACGAGTCCAAGACCTGACTCGAGTACTACAGCCCTAGTCCCAATCACCTCTAAACATTACAAACAAATTGTCAATGACAATTGGCGAGTAGACCTTCCAGGCCAAACCACTCGTTCAGATTTTTGCTTTGGAGCCAATCGCTTTGTGGGTGCTTTTCTTGTACGAGAACAACAATGAGGACAAGCTATACTCTATGGTCTGCAAGAGTTTCTTGGCTGTGTCAAGACGACACATCCAGCAGTGTCTTCAACCCTGTGAGCACAGATAAATAGGTGCTCCAACCAAAAACAGCAATTTCCTACAGCTTGCATGGTTGAGAGGGTCTTTCGAGATGACTTTGCCCCAGTGCCTTTCTTCCCAGAGGTTCATGAAGAGCTCACTAAAATGTGGAATGCTCCCTATGCCACCCAGTCACATCTGAGCTCCTCACTCTTCACTACCCTCGATAGTAGGGTGGCCTAGATGTATGTGGATGTTCCCCAGGTGGAGCGGGTGATTGTGGTGCACTTGTGCCCTCAAAAAGCTGCCACTTGGAGGAATCATTCATGCTTTCCTTCCAAAGGCTGTAAGCTAACATCAGCACAGCCACCTCCGCCCTGCTTGCTATGGCCATCCTGCAAGTACACTAGGCACTCAAGGGACTCAAAAAACTGCACACGGGTAGTTTTGTTCCATGGTTGATCCAGGAACTACGCACAGTGACTAATTTTGCCCTTCGGGTGACAAGAGTCACAGCATGGTCCCTTGGACAGGTGATGTCTACTTTGGTAGTTCAGGAGCACCATTCACCAATCAGGCTGATCCTGATTAAGATGCATGTCGCTGTCGAAGTTCGCTTTCTCAACACCCCAATCTCACAGGCCTGCCTCTGTCAAGACACTGTCAAGGACATTGTCCAGCAGTTCTCAGCAGTCCAGAAGCAGATGGTGGCCATTAAGCACATCTTGTTGACAAAACTCCTAGGTCTGGTTCTTTATCTGCTCATTGCAAAGGGCGCCCGCTGTGATGTCAACATCTTATCCGCTTCAAACAGAATCCAAGGAGGATACAAAGTACACTGGCTACCAGTAGTTGCTTGCATCAAATTCAAGTTACTGATGCTTGCCTACAAGATGACCACTGGCACGGCACCAACATACCTAAACTCACTAGTTCAATATTATGTGCCCTCCAGAAGTTCCATCCCAAAGAATTTCTAAATCACTCTCATGGACCTTTTCCTGGATTATGCCCAGTTGATGGAATGACCTCCCAATCTCAATTCGATCAGTCTTTCCTCATTTTCAAAAAACTAAAGACTCATCTTTTTCGACAGCACTTAACCAACTAGTACTAGCACCTACCTTTTCTTTTCTTGTCTATCATATTCTTTTTTTTAAAAATATGATTATGAAAATGATTATATCTGCTAAATGATTAAATGTGAATGTAAATGGATACTCCTCAGCAGGGACATTGAACTTCCTACAGGAAGAGGGAGTAGCCCACTTTTTAGGGTGCCACCAGATGGTTGACCCAAACATGGAAGGAGTTGCACTTTTGGGGACACCAAAATCGGTGCCCCACCCCTGGTCGAGGGCTGGGGGTGTTCACAACAAACAATGCCTGTTCTGCCGCTGAACCATCAGTCAGTAGTACCCACATTCTCATTTATGAGCAATTTCCTTAATCTTTTGGTGAATGTGTCAGGATCTCTGTGAATGATGCTATGCTTCTTCACTGTAAGTCTTGACACACAGTTTCACCACTAAAGAGGTTGCATTTGCAGGATGTTTCACCTCCTCACACTTCCACTTACTACCTTTCCATGGGATCCATGGAGTCAGGTAAGAGCTTCTCCTCTGCCTTTACTTTGGGACATAATGCTTCATGATTTGTGTCCTCTTCCACCCCTCTGACATACCTGTCTCGCTGGCCCATTTGGATGATTTGACTTGGTTCAGGGTTATCTTCTTGATGTCAGTAACAGACAAGGTTGACCCTGTCCTGCGTGCAGAGATTGCAGTCCTCTTGGCAAAGGATGTAATAGAGCCTGTACCTCCAGCTGAGATGAAATCGGATTTTACTGTCCTTATTTCATCGTATCCAAAAAGAGCAGTGAGCTATGACCCATCCTGGATCTGTGAGTCTTGAATCAGTCTCTTCACAGGCTTCAGCTTAAGATGTTGATACAGAAGTACATCTTTTCATGCATTCAACACCAGGATTAGTTTTCAGCTATGGGCCTGAAGGACACATACTTTCATGTCTCAATTCTACCTCGACACAGGCCGTTTCTTTGGTTTGCTTTCGAGGGTTGGGCATATCAGTACAAGGTCCTTCCCTTTGGTCTGTCCCTGTCTCCCTGCATTTTCACAAAAGTCACAGAGGGTGCCCTATCCCTATTATGGGAGATTCAAAGAACACAGGATAAGATGTTACTATCCTTTGTGCAAGCATTTCCAAGAGTTCATGAACAGAGCCTGAAGAAATTTGGGAATGCATCATCAGTAGTGTACCTTTGGTTCCTAGGGTGTTTCGGCCTTTCACACCATACACCCTCCCCACAGGCGGCCAGCGACAGGGTGATCAATCCTATGCTTGCGTCCCATACCCAATTAGTTATAGGAATTGCCTCGTTGTTGATAGCCAACATCCCATGGGACTATGCATGACAGGGGCGTCCTCCTCCCTGAGTCAAGCATTCTTGACCGCATTCCTCCTGACCCTCTCACTTCGGTGCCCAGCTGGGGTCTTTCCTCTTCATCCAGAGCCACTGACTATGGGAGAAGGGCATCCAAGTTCTCAACTATCTCAACAACTATCTTGTATTAGCTCACTTACAAGATCTGTTGTGTGAGCACAAGAATGTGGTTCTTCAACATCTCAACCAGTTGGGGCTTTGGGTTAACTGGGAAAAGAGCAAGCTCTCTCCTGTGCGGAGTTTCTCTTTTCTCAGTAGGGACCTGGAAAGCATGACAGCACGTATCACAAATGAGCGTGTTCAGTCAGTGTTGAACAAGATAGGGCTCCTGGTCGCAATCACATCCGTCAAGAGGGTTGGGGACCTGCAGGTATTTTTTGTGAATGAATTATGCCTTGAATTTTGGCCTGCTGATGCTCATGTTACCTTGAGACCCCGACCTGGTTATGTTCTCAAAGTTCCCACTATTCCCTTTCGGACCAAGTGGTGAACTTGCAAGCACTACCTTTGGAGAAGGTATATCCAGCCCTTGTGTTGCTGTGTTCAGCTTGCACTAGAGAAGCACTGCTATACACATGGTGTTTCTCTAGTAGTCATCTGCAGAGCTGCGGGATGGGTGACAACTTACCTTAACTACTGGCTAGATGCTAACTGCATTCCGTTGCCTTATACCTTATATGTGCAATGAGAATAACGTTGAATCTAACCTAATCTAATTTAATACATGAGATTCCCCTTGGTAATCCTGTATGTTTTTTACACTTTATGATTTCCCTTGGTATACCTGTGTCTGAATGAGTGGATGCATGCTGCCATCTTGTATAACTGTATGCACGGGGAGTAGCTTGGCATGCAAATTCCACTAACCAATTGTCATTGGCCTTTTTTTTTAATACTCAGAGGTGACTGGGGCTCCCAAGTGAGACACATAACATCAGTGTTGACGTAACATGTTCCCTCCTTCAGGAAATGAGAGTCACATACATAGATGTCCCAACCACACAACTTTATGATGCTGTTTGCAAATGAAACAACAAATAGTTTTTTTTATTAGTTTAAATAAAAAAAAAAAAAAAAAAAAAAAAAAAAAAACATGTGATGTTGATTCAAATGAATGCAGGGTTTGAAAGGGTTAAGTGACAAGTCAACAATCATGTCAATCAATCAACAACACTGTCTCTTGTAACTTGTATGTTATGTCAGAATTGAAAATATCAAGTCACTCACCCAGGGCTGTAGCTGTGGTTTGTGGTGCTCAAGTGCAGGTTGTACCAGTGGGCCCTGTTTGAAACTTTACATTTGTTTAATTTGTATGTTCTTTTTATTTATTTATTTGTGCTATTTACACAATGTTTAAGTTTTTTCAAGTTTGTAGGTGTCCAGGTACAGAAACCGAATAGTCACCTATAATCATCACCAACTTTCACTGGCCCACTCAACCTCTACTGAACTCACATTATTTCATATCAGTCACACAGAATTTTATTGCAGCCCATAGGTCTGTGCTTGAAAATTCTTTAATCTTAACTTAAAATTAGTATTATGATCTCCATGATGTTCCCTCCAGGTAATCTTATCATCCTAATAGCTCTCTATTTACACTGGCCATAGTCATCTTCCTTCACTGTGATCTTTGGTGAAAGCATGTATACCATTTTTCCCCTGAAAAAAACATTTAGAGTGCTCTATTCTCTGATTGTCCCTGAGTCTGCATGCTCTTTATGGTGCTTAGACTATAATTGTAGCTTTCCTGCTTTCAGTAAAGGGTTCTGTTATGGGACTCCGCCATCATATGTCAACTAAACACACACACACACACACACACACACACACACACACACACACACACACACAAACAGCCTTATTGTTAAACAACTTGGCCAAGGGGGAAAGTCACTATATGTTATTCCCTGTGCTGCCTTTTCTTTACAGCTTGATGAAGTATTATAGCCACAGCCCAGGGAAAATTCTTCTCAAGCGAAGGATGTGTAATCGATACAAGCTCCAGAGGTTGTGGAAGTGAAATGAAGAAAGCAATTTTCAGATTATACTGAAATGATTTTGTGATATGCTTGTACTTATTTTATTAGTATTCCTCTCATGCTAAAGCGCTGCTGTTTGTGTTTATCAGTGTGGGTAACTGTTGCCAAAAAAGCCTTTGGTTATTCTGAAGCAAACTACAACAAAGTTTTCGAAATCCACAGAAAGACAGAGATAATTCTCATAGACTTTTATCACAGGGATGATGGCGATGTGGTCTGACTCTCTGAAATTACCCTGTGTATGAATGACACCTCTTCATGCTTTCTCTTTGTTCGTATTTTCCACTCCTGAGCCCTGAGGTAATAAATTTAATTACACAGATTATTTCTCCCTATTCCAGTGTACCTGCGACCGACTTATCAGTCGATTTCTGCATTCAGACTACTGCTAATTCGAGTTTTTAACAGCACTTGGTATTTCTGAAGAAGAAATGCCATTGAGACAGATCAAGGGATTTTGTAACTGATTTTGCCAAAGGGAGTGAATAGTCATAAGAGCTGAGAAAGAGAGGCGGGAGGGCCGTGATCGCAGCTCTGATTAGCTCTGCTGCTTCATGTTTCCTACGTGACCTGGTCTTAGTTGAACTCCACAGTGTGAAATGCAGTTCGTGCCCTGAGAAAATAGCTGCAGCTTGACTCAATCAAGTCCTGTAGCACTAAAGACCAGTGCCAGTCACCTGGGCCATTCAATTCGATAACAGATTAAAGACTGATTTGACTAATGATTTAACTATATGCTGTTTATCTGTCCTCACACGTTAAAATAGAATGGAGCCTTATTGAACTCACCAAACAATCAACCCGATCTTGTGGGAAAACTAAAGATTTTACATTTAGCATTTTGAAGAAAATAGTCCAAATAACGGGTTACATAAGATAACCAATAGAGTATACAATGTATACAGATATAGATCAAATTCTAAAACATTTAATATTAAGCTTCACAACTGACATTTATGTCTAAGTTTAAGGCTTTTAGACTGGTTAAGGCTGTGTGGATGGATTCTTAGTGTTTTGAACAAATTGGAGTGAATGATTTAATGATTCACTCATATGGGAAAAAAAACGGATTCATTCCATAATGAATCAGTTTCGATTGAATAAACAATACCATGACTCATTCATAAAAGAAAATAATTTGTCTTTACGTGTAACAACGTAGCCTGCAGAAAGAGCTACTCCCTGACACTGAGAATAGGATCTCATTTATTTCCAAATTTGACTCGGGACCCCCATGGTGCTGATCCTTTGATATTAAAGTCCATGTCTTACAACAGTAGTCCCAGACCTTTGATGAATGCTCAGTGTGATTTACACGTGTCTCCAGGCAAAATGAATGGATTCATGACAGTTTATTTCAATATTATGGTTTATGCTGTCAAGTGGAACATCTTGGCTTTCTTCAGATCTTGACCTGAAAATACACATGCAGGATGTCTGCTGTGACTGGATTCATCTTTCTCACAAAATTGACTTAATACATTTGCTCAATGAAGGAAACTGAGGCTGCTTATCACTAATAAAATCCCCACTAAGATTTGTGACAAAATTCAATAACCCATTGCACGCTCCAGTTCAACTTGAATTTTTTTTTACATTATTTATCAGTCTTTCAGTTTCAGACATCCCTGAAAAATCATGTTATCCAAGCATCAGACATCCTGATAAAATGAAGCATTATTTATATCGACACAAAGCAACACAAGAGTAATTTCCCCTACTTTGAAAGAGGCCCGGCAGAAGATGATTACAAAGTGTGTTCGGTCGGATTACTGTAGAAACCAGAGCGTTGGAAAGACTAAATGGTTCAGTAATGGCCCATGAACCCACAAACCCATCTCAAGGGGCCAGCCACTCTAACAAAATGAACTCTGCCAGTAGAGCTTTCGACACACACAGCAGAAACACTCTCCTAAAAATCACTTAAGCAACGGACTGTGAAAGATGAAGTCACAAATACTGCCATCAATTCTGCACAGATCAGAGTTTTATTTTTATCATCATTCTAATCAAAATCGCTCTAATTGCACCCTGATCTCTAAAGAGGATATTATTAACGTTATAAAATATTTACAAATTTAAAAGTTAAACCAAATGAAAGACAAGGAAAATATTTATATTCTTGTAATAGATTCTGTAGCAGCCTGGCACACTGTCAATTCCTTTTGCTGATTAACACATCAAGTAGTTCTTTCTTCTCGCTGGATGTGAACAATGTTCTCAGGCTAAACTTAATGCCCTCAATAAAATATAACTTCATATTTCAGAATGAAATTAAAAATTCATGTCCATTCCTTCATGAGATCTGTCAAGTGTGTCGAGCTGCTCTAATATTAAAATGGTTCTTGTTCCTTCCTCATTCTCACAGCTATCGGGGAACTTCGCAAAGTGGCTCCCCAAAATGCTCATCAGTCAAGCTGATATATCAATGCAGACTCTGTGGATTTGATCCAGCATAACAAATAGTATAATATATCATAGCTCTCACACAATTCTCACCACCGAGCTTCATGTAACACAAAAAGAGATATATTATAACCAAGTCAGACAACAGGCCTACTTCCTCTCTAGTATCCTTCTTACTGTTTGTCTCTCTAATTTTCATCAATATCCAAGAGAGTGATATTAATTAATCAATGCCCTGCACTCGATGGGAGAAATGAATTGATAAACAGATAGGGCGGCTTCAGTTAAGGGTAAGTAGCACTTAGACAAGCAATGCAAAAGCATTAATGCAAAATTCTCCTTCTCACCTCACAGTCTTTGTCCTGAGATCTCAACAAGTGTCCGAAAAAAAACGCCATATAAAACCGAAGAGAATGGAGAAAAATAAACAACTTATGCCACGTGCAGAAAAAAAAAATAATAATAAGGAGAGTCAACGACTGACGTGTGAACAGGGCTGAGAGTAATAGAGGTAAGGATTCGTGAATTCGACATTAGTTTTGCCTGACATCGAACTACTAGGCCGCAGGCGACCAATTACACTCCACATTGCTGGAAAGGCAATGTTTCACGGAGTCGCATACATTATTTATTAGCTCTAATACTCACTGCACCTTTTTATGTGAGCCACAGCACTGCATTTCTTTCTCTAACTTTTACTTCAGTTGAGTTGAGTCACTCAGAAACCCTCGCATTTTACAGAATGTATGCTATTAAAGTTCTCAAAATTGGTGTCATTGCTTAGTTTAAAATCGAGCTGTGACTCGTATTTTATGATATTTGGATATTAAACCGTTGATACACAGTAAATAAACCATTTGCGCCATCTAATGGTTGCTTTTGGAACGTCGTTGAGTTTGTGCGTTCATTTACGATAAGGACTGTAGGTCCTTCGTTAAAAAAATCAAAATAGCCTGTTTCACGTTCCAGTTTGCTCAGTGTTTTCTGCAAAAATCTTCACAGAAGTAGCCTACACTCATTACAATTACCTCAAGATTCACAATGGCACACATTTATCCGAGTGTGAACATCAAGTAGCAAAAATGATGACACACCAGACAGAACTTCAGTATGAATTTCAGGAGCGCAGGTGATTATGTGATTTGGAAAATGAATCCTACTAATGGGATACGAAGAGGAAGTCAAAAGAAAAATGAAGGGGGTGTGGTCAAATGACATTTATTCCTAATTAAATATACAGAGGCTATAGTTGACCATGTTCTTGTCCATGAGGACAGCTGGCCTACAGGCTCATCTGCAGGGGTTCAATACAGATAAAATATAAAGACAAAACAGTAGCAGTACTTCAGATGTGGGAAATTTTACTTTTTCTGTGTAGTACAGTAAACACTAAAGCACTGATGAACTGACTGTAGCCAAGTACTTCTTACATGTACTGCACTTTTGCAGAACTGAGAGATGACTCTATTCTGTTGTGTGGTGTTATTCTTTGGTATTTGACCTTTTCTTTTCTACTGCTTTTTATCTACTGTACTGTAAGATCTCTTTACAGCAGTGTAATAAAAATAATCTTTTCTTAAATATGCTATATTTAACATGTATCTGCTCTATTTATGTTGTATACCGTAAAAGACATTGAGATTTAAAATGATCCCTGATTGCAGAAAGAAGGTTTTTGCATTAGTGTTATGAATTTATCTCATTAGTGTGTAAGAATAAGTTGTGGTGTGTGTGTGTGTGTGTGTGTGTGTATTTTAGGGGAGGGCAAAGTTTGTTTTTTCATCAAGATTGAATGGTTTTGAGTCCAGAGCTTGACCTGAAAATAGGAAGTATGGGGACATGGGTGAGAAGTTATGTATTTGTGTTTAGAGTTTTGAGAAAAGGAGTCACAATTTCAAGAAATGTGTTTAAGCAATTGAGAAAAACTGTAAAATACTTAACATAGCAAACATTTTAATAACGTTTAAGCACAAACAAACATTTTTTAAGACTCATAATCATTTAAATTTAAATTTTTAACCATTTACATCTTTATTGCTGTCAGGGTGGTATGTTTTTATGCACTTAATTATTGGTCAGTATAGTTTATTATGATTCAGTACCAATTTTTCTTTGTAATCTGAACTTTCGCAAATTCTGCACCAGCTCTGTGTTATTTTAAAGTCTAGTGTATCGATTGTGCATAATTGTTCATTATAATTTGCACAAGAATAAAGCTGACACAAGATAAAATGTCTAGTGTGTGGGAAGAAGATGGAACTGCAATGTGGAAGCTTATATGCTACTTCTAAAATTATCAAGCAGCACATAAATGCAAACTAATTTGACATAATTAAAGGAATATTTCACCTTCAGTTGAGGGGGAAAAACACTATGTAAGTTAATGGGGAACAGCAACTGAAGGTGAAGGTTCCCTTTAATGTTAAACGTTAGAGTACCTGTACTGAAATACTTGAACTCTCCACTAGAGGGAGATATGATAATAATAAAACATTTCGGACTGTCTCTCACTCCTGTTGCTGTCCAGTTGATTGAGAGCCTGTGAGTCTCCAAATCTTTTTGATAAAAAAAAATGATTCATTCTGAATTATTTTTTTCCTCTGCGTATATCTGTAATTCTAGATAATTTCTGAGATATTTTAGGATATCCAAAAAAGCTGGCAGTAGGCCTGAAGAAACCAACAGCTTTATTACACAATTTAAAACAGATAATTATGATACTACTGCTGTGCAATATCAAACAAAATGTGGCAATAATTAAGTCAAAATCCACAGAAGTGCTATTCTTCAATGTGGATCCTCTATAGGACTAGGTGACCCTGCTCTGTAATCACTAGTCAGTTGTAGTCATTTAAAGGTACACGCAAGTACATTTTTTATTTCACTAGCTAATATGGCATTCATCTTAATATACATAATGTGTACACATAATTGTAAACATATGTTTGTTACTTTTATTTTTATCTGTAAAACTGGGTTGTCCAAACCCCAGATATATAAAGATGCCTCATTAGTGGCTGTTTCTATGGTTCTCTATACATAAGCTGTCCGCCTTATTGGAATAAAGCTGGTCCGTAAACACACAAGAGCATGCTGACTGTACATGTGCCACCAATACGCATATATGAATATTTACATATGTCATAGATGAGTAGATGACTTTGCTAAATTAACACAATACATCACTACAAAGGCATAGTCTAACATGACACCACAAAGTTACCATATAGTTAATAAACCTACAATATTGAGTACATATAAAAATATGCACATATTCACATATGAAAGAAGAAATCACACATTCTCAGCTGTGAAAGGTTATCTAATTTCTTCGGGAATTTAAATGTTCAATCAGAGGCTGTGCAATGTTGTGACATCTTGGAAAATGTTAACCATGTTGACCTTTCCGAGATGTCAGACATGATTGGAGCAGTTGAATGTGGGTCTACATATAAATATCTATAGTCCAACTAAACTCTGCCAGACACTGGCCCACCAAGAGCAGAATTGCACACCCCGCTAAATAAATAAATAAATAAAAGTATTCAGTGTACCTTTAAAGGAATGCCACAGTTAAAAAGCTTCTTATTAGTTCAGTCAGAAGTAATACACTACTACAATACCACATTTTAGTGGTTCAGAAAGGTTTCACATTTCTAACTGAAAACCCATTAAGTTATTACAAAATCATATTTGCATCTGGGTGTATTTACAGACACAGTGATGTTGCGCGCCCACACAAATCTATATACACAGACACACACAAACACACACTGCCGCTCACAAGGTATGAGGTAATTGTTTGGTCACATGACTCCTGCAGTAGCTGTCAAAAGTGATACAGCAGCGCATCCTTGACCAGCCTGCCATCCCCGCTTCCAGCTGATTGGACTGCGATCAGGTGTTAGGGATCATCTAGAAAGTGCAGAAACGAAATAAAAATTTTTATCAAAGAATTGATGTCAGTATGAATCCAGTATTAAAACATGCTGCAAAATAGTTGTAATATTATCAAAGCAGTTAAAAAAAATGTTTATATAATGTTTAACCTTAACTACAATGATTTAACCCTTAAATTGTTTTGTATCATAAGGGATACAGACACTTGAGAGAGTGACAGTGAACCTAACCTTTGCTGATAATTAATGTTATGAAGTGAATCTCTACGAACACTGGATTACAGGCAATGTATTTTTTAAGACCAGACATGTTTGGCAAATAGTAATAAAGAATATTTTTTATGAAGTACTTTTATGTTCCTGCTCTTTCAGTGGTTAATTAATCTAAGTCTCATTCTCAGATCCAAAGGATGCAGAACTGGATAATAGTTGGTTGATTCAGACACTAAACAAGGATAACTAATCTTTATACTTGATCCCTTGATCCAGAGTTATTACTCCGCCTATGTCGCAAGTCAATCCGTGTTGGGCTCAAGAGTCAGAGGAGGTGATACTGGGGTTTGTAAAGTAGGGAAAGTGGAACAGCGGTGAGGGCGTATTTTTCAGGTTGATGTCTTGACACGAGGCTAAGTTTGTCGTTTGCTTAAATCTCACGGAAGCGGCACGTGCTCGTCGTGTGCCAGTACTGAGAGGGGGAAAACCTCAGTTAATGCCAAATTTGGGAAGCGGGGTGGAGGAAATGGCATTTCAGCTGCTGCTAGTGGTGACGCCTGATAGCGAGCTTTAATAAAGCGGGATATATCTCTAGCAGCTGAAGATGGTGAATTCAAGTGTTTTATTATCGTCATGGCAAACGGAACCGGCAGCATCATGTTGAAATGCGTGGTCGTCGGCGACGGCGCCGTTGGAAAAACTTGCCTGCTGATGAGCTACGCCAACGACGCCTTTCCTGAGGAATATGTGCCCACTGTCTTTGATCATTATGCAGGTAAACATACCATCATATTATGACATAATGAATATGTCATATTATGAATCCATCTTTCAGCGTCTATTTGATTTATAAATGTATTTGACATTCAATTAGTGGTATTGACAAGACCTCAGAGTGACTTGCATTGTGTTGCGCTTGTGTTTTTATAATGGAAACCACCTGTGGGCTGAGGATGCAACTGGTGCACACCAGCGCCCTTATGGCACGATTCATCACCCTTGATAAATAAACAGATCAGTTCCTCTTTCTTCTGATCAGAAGTTTAAAAAAAATTCTGATTGAGCACCTCTTTCACTTCAGAAGTAAACACATTTTCGTTCCTCTCTCATGATGAAATAAATACAAATTGTGTACATTCACTTCATTAGAAATACATTTAAAGAGACTGCATCCCTCTTTCACTTGATCAGAACTTAATACTGTTTTACATGATTCCTTCACCTTTTCAGAAATTATTAACACGTGAGCAACATCCTTTTCTTACTCTAAATGGAAGTGCATTTATTCATATCGAATAATTTGAGTTCCATATTTAAACAAATGATTTGTGATTTTGTTTTCAGTGAGTGTGACGGTTGGGGGAAAACAGTACCTTCTGGGGCTGTATGACACTGCAGGCCAGGTAGGGTTAAACCATTCCTCTCTCATTCCTCTTTGGCCTGAGGCTTGTTCATTAGCAATAGTAACTCGATCGATTCAGGCCAAGTACATGGTGGTCTGTTCAGATGCGTTCTGAGTCTTTTTGACACTGTATGCATGTGATTTAAAGAGATAATTCATACAGAAATGAAAATCGCCATCATTCGCTTCCTGTCGTTCCAAACCTGTATGGCTTTTGTTCTTCCGGGACACATCGTTGTATCGAAAAAGATGCAAATGAAAAGCATTCAGTCCCTAATTCTGTTGATACTTTCCTTTTAATGTTTCACAGAAAAAAGAAAGTCATAAAGTCAGGTAAGTCAACATGAATATGAGTGTTAGATTACAGACTTCTCATTTTTGGTTTAACGTCTCTTTAATCATTAAGTCACTGCCATAACAGGTGAGAACACAATAGCGTCTGTCAGTGGAAAGATAAACATGAAGCTGACAGCAATCTGAAAGTTTTCCTTTCTCTGTTTTAGCCAAGTTGTTAAAAGCTATCATTGAAAGATCTCAAGTTGCCATACATCCGTTGAACATTACTTCTCAGAAGTGGTGTAGTCTAGAGCAGTGGTTCCCAACCTTTTTCAACTCGCGGCCCACACAACCAAACACATATGTTTGCGCGGCCCACTTCAAAAAAATTAACTGACCCCGCTATTGTTGGGTTAATAACTTAGTACTCAGAAGCTAGATTTTAAACTATATTTATTGAATAAACTAGGGCTGTGCGATATGGACAAAAAAAAAAAAAAAACTATCGCGATTTTTTTTTTAATCAATTTTGCAATTGTGCTTTTACAGTCATAAATGCATTCAGGATTAATTTGAAACATATTTCCAAAAGAAAACCAATCAGAGCTTTATCAAAAAGTTGTAACATCTCTAGAACAGACATAAGTCAAAATTATCACTATAGTGAAGATGTAAAAAAATTTATAGACTTGTGGCAAAAAAATAAAATAAAAAATAAATCCTGTATACAGGGACTTTTTTTTCTTTTTTGCCATGCATTGTTCATAGAACTCATTAATTGTAGCGGTGCCTCAGGTGTTTGCAGTGTGTATACAGTATGTGTATGCGGTCAGCAGTGACAGCGCATACATATAACGTGAAAGCACATTAAAATAATGCACGAGTGCGAATCTCTCTGTTTGCAGCAGATTTCCTTTGCTCTGTCACAAAACCGGTCGTGCTTGCTCAGATACACGCTGCTTTGCGAGGAGAGAGTGTGCACACTTAAAACGTGTCTCCTCTCACTTAAACTGTATCCTGTTCACTAACAAATTCACTCTATGCTCATGTGTTAGACATGAATTATTTTCGCACGTTTTTATTTCTAGCCTTTTACCGCAGTGAAAACGCTCTGATCCGTCAACATTGGCTCAGAAAAAGGCACATCACAGACAGTGTGAACCTGGAGATAGGCATATGCGCACGCTCAAATCGTGATTTTAGGACGTTTTCTTTTAATCGCACAGCCCTAGAATGGACTGGAAATGAACAGAAAATAACTGGCGGCCCACCTGCAATACCGCCGCGGACCACAGGTTGAAAACCACTGGTCTAGAGGAATACATCTCTGGAGGTTTAGCATTATAAAAGGGTGGTTTAGAAATTGTGACCTGAAAGACAAAAGTTGTGTCTGAAATCTCATATTCCCTAAATTGGTTCTTCTTTTGAATAAGTACTGGATGTAGTAATCTGGATGTGATCCAGATTAGTACACCTAAAATGGTGATTGGTGTCCGCATCAAATTTAGTTTATAAAAGTAATTCTATATATATAAAAAGACATGTTAAATGCAAGAGCCTACTTTGATATTTCAAATAACTATGTCATTCAGTGTAATGGTCCGAACTTTGATTTTACCATTACATCTTTAAATAAACATAAAATACCAAGTAGAAAAAATACATTGGATGTCGTGGCATTTTCAGGTGTTGGCTATGTTATATTAAAAGAACTGTCTTATTTTTTTAAGTTGTGAAATAACCAGGGGACTTTTGTCCTGAAAATGCAGTTAGTCAGAGGTCATTCATTGTTAACAGGATCAAAAAGCCATTCTGAAATCATATATAAACCTGATAGTCATTCAGCAGTCTGTGACATTATCAGATGGCACCTGAAGATCATGTGGTCCTGTAGAAAAGTGTTTTTATTGTTCTTAATTATTTGATAATTCCACCTTTTCATGGTGTGGTATCCGCAGTTACAAAAACATGTCATTCAGTGAAATGCCTGTAAAAACACTTTTATTGTTGAAAAAGTAGATGTTTATAGTGCAGTGGCCGAGCTGATTTTCTCTGTCCCATGAAAGTGAATGGTGTTAAGCAGAATTTGGAGTGAATAACAACTTTTATATTTGTTAGTTCCTCTCATATGGACTACTTTTACGATGATGTACGGCACTTTCATGGCCATTTTTGGCGCTTGAGCAGTCCCTGGTTCCCAGTCATTTTGATGCTAAAGAAATTGAGACTGAATTAAAACATTTTGGTGAGCCATTCCTTAAACTAATGCACTTGGAAACCAAAGGTGATTGTGAACCAGGTGGTTTCAGTGTTCCAACATGAAGAGATTGCTGTAAGAACTCCGATAGGAAAAGCATGTCTTGGGCTGGAAATAACCTCCAAATGCTGGTTAACAGCTTCTAGGAAAACATAATTTTTTTTTTTCTGTACATCCTCAGACTCAATTGAAGTACATACCCAAACAAGATGCATGAAGTAAAATCAGAATCATCTCCACATTATATGGTGTTCACCAGGGCAATAAAACTGTAATTTAAAGGCACCTCTTTAAAATAGATTCTAAGTTTGTGTTTCAGTTGCCAAACATTTGTTCTTTGAACCCAAAGTGTTTAATCGGATTAAAATGCCTTCAGAGCAGTGTTTCCTAGATCAGATCATTTGGAATATTTTTGAAGACCAAAATAATGAGGTGTTTGCGTTTTTAGACATCTTACATCTGTAATTACATTTTTCCAGAAGTATTTTTGTGTTTGACTGCAATATTCCAATTTAAATATTCCATATACATTCCCTTCTCTGTTTCCTAGATAAAGGACCTCATCAGAATTCCCTTTGTATGACAAAGGGTGACTTGCCCTTCTCAGACATGTTTGTTAATGAGTGTGTACTCCATAGCCATGCGATTTCAAACCTCGGGAGAAAAGAAATAAGCGACAGTTTTCTGGCATTCTTTGTGCAGTGAATAAAGAGAATATTGGAAAAATAGGTAGGTGTTAATTCTGTTTGACTATGTTAAAAATAGTTTCAAGCCTGTGGTTGCTGAAAAGGAGGGCGTCGCTTGGCTCATAAGCAGATGCATGTCTGTTGGATGTCTTCACTGAATGTCTGTCTGATTGGTTCTGACATGCTAATTGCCTCAAGAGGAATCAGAGAGTTTGCTGGCTAATGTCAGTAAAGGGGCAACCTCACAGATGTTGGCATCTGTGTCACAGCTCCATCTCAACCATCTAATCCTGACCCTTTGTCCTTTACTCTCAGTCCTATAACTTTTTCTTCCTTCACTGAGGAGATGTTTCAACATGACTTTGAGTAGACTGGCTGGATCTTAATGAGCCTCAAAGAGGGAACTGGGCCCCAGATGTTAAGTACAGCTGTAGTTTGCATTTTCAATCCAGGAAACCCTCCCACCCTGGAGTACCCGACTGCCTTTTGCCCGTCCTTGGGCTCAGGCTACCTCGTGTCCAGGAAGATAACTAGAAGGGATTTTGAACCATAAAATGTTCATGTTTTTAAAGTGTTCGCATTAGTGCTGGGCGGTTTGACCAAAAATGTATATCACAATTTTTTTTTTTTTTTTTTCTATTATGCCAGGTGTCCAGTTTATGAAGGTTTATGCATAATCCGGTGTTCAATGCTGCATCTACTGGTTGAGAGCAGAATTACTGCAGTAAATTGACTTTTAAATTGATGGCCTATTTTACTGTCATTAGCTCTGTGCTTTTGGTTCAAGTTGGGGATAGCAACTTGGCTAAAGTACTTTCTGTTCGGCATTTCATACCTGGGATCCAGCGTCTTGATCATCTGCTTGAAGCCCTCTTTTTCGACTGTATTTAGCGGGACCATGTTTCTGGCTATGTGGTTAGTGATAAAGTTTGTATTCTCGATCCACCATTTGCTTTTTCTGTCATAGTAAGTCCCTCTAACAAATGCGTCTTTAAATGACATTTGGCTCGACTTTTCTTTTGCTTTACCTGTGTTACCTGCTGATGTGGAGGGCGCTGAGTCCTCTGACTTGAATTTCATACATTCTTGATATTCCAAGACGTGCTTGCGGCTAAGATGCTGAAGCAAATTGCTCGTGTTACCGCCTTTGGCGACAATTTTAGCCCGACAGCTCTTGCATAAAATGGTTGTTTGGTCGACGCTGGATTTTTGACATGGTTGTTTGGTCGACGCTGGATTTTTGACATTGAGTTTGAGCCACACACATTAATGTCTTTGATTAGTGGAGACATTACTGAAAAAGCACGCAATTTGTAGACTGAATGAAACTGTCTTCTGATAATTAGGCTTATCATTTAGCAAACACCTTTTATCCATTGTACCAAAGCAATGAACAGGCAATTTTACTTATTTACTTATACAGTATTACTTGTATACTATTATAGTATTTATTCATATTTTTAATTAGATTTGTATGGTTCAGATTTCATTTTAGTTTCAGAAATTCATTTCTGTTTTTTTTTTTCTGTTTTTCCTAATTATTCAAGGCAACATTTAAAAATGTTGCTTTTTTTAGGTTTTAATCTAAAATAAATTTTATTTTAATGAAAAGTATTCTTGAAAAGCTTTATTTGAATGAAAAAATTTAATGATATCAACTATAGCTTTATAAAAGCTGAAACAACTACAACTGTTACTACAGAAAAGAAAATGAGAATAGGTTATTTTGCAACTGTTATGAATCAATTACCTTGCAGAACTGACTGATTCTTGAACGTTGTTGCGTTCTCAGCAGATCAGATGTGGTACGAAGAACGTTCTACTACAGTGGTAGTAGTGAGTGTTTTTGTGAATAAATGTGTCACTGCGATGGTACCACCAGGCACGACTCACTCACTGACCTCAGAGGACGGGAGGGAGCATAGACCTGTAGGAGTGTGGTAAAGTAGGAGGATGTCAGTCACAAATGCCAGGTCAGAGCATTGAATTTGATGCTGGCAGATACAGGGAGCTAGTGGAGTGAGAGCAAATGTAAAAAACCACATTAACGTCACTGAAATGTTATGGATCCTTTAACAACCACATTTGCTCCCACCTCAGGTATCTTGTTGGGAGGTTTGTTTGTTTTGTTTGGTTAAGGACATGTAGCCTAGTCCCAGTCCGATTCAGCTTCTGGAGGAAGTGTGAGAGAAAAGACCTGACTGAGCTTCATCTCGGCTGAGTAATCTGCCTCTGTGTGTGTTTATTTGCCGTCCCACACGGCAAGCTTGAATTAATCTGCATCGTCTGAGTAAACACAGCCATGAATTATTCTCTTTGGATAAAGACACAGGAGCCTTTTTCTTTCTTCATCTCCTTCCCTTCCTCAAGTCTCTTTCTTGCTGAATACATTTTTAAAATAAAATGTTCTGTAGAAATTCACCCAACCATTTCATTCCCACTTTAATTATTTTTCAACTTGTATGAGTGGGCCTTGTGGGTAATTTTAGTTTGCTGGGGATGTTTTTTTTCAGTCTCTCCCTCTGATTCCTGTTGTCTTATGTAAGGAATGAGGTGCTAACAGCAAATAGACTATCAACTGCAGATTGACCCGCTTATTTTACCACAGCAAATCCATACAGCTCACATACCATGTTCACATTCACATATGTATTATGCAGGAGATTGACAAAGAAAGATAAACTTCTAGGTATGCTCTCTCTTACACACACACACACACATACACACACACAGACACAAAAGTTTTTAAATCACAAGAGAGATTAAATCGGAATACAGGAGGACTTACAAACATGCAGTAAATGGAGAGCAGAGGGCCTCAGGAGATAAATGTTTTATAGGAACAGCAGTTTAAAAACACTTTCTTTCTCTACCATACGACAGGAATCTGATCTGAAAGACAAGGGGCGAGGGAAGAGAAAAGGGCAAGGCAATTGCAATCCGAATGATGGATGGATGGATGCTTGCTTTATTAGCCCAGTGTTGTAAATTGTGCTGCAATAAAAGCCAGACACAGTCAACTCTGTTCTATTGGAACACAGAACAGTGTAGCATGAATTTCAATAGATGCTGACTGATGCTGATATGAAATGCATATTATATAATATATGAAGTACATATATTTATACACACTACCAATCAATACTTTTTTTTTTTGTTCTTTTTGTTTCTTGTTAAAAAAAAGATGCACTTAAATTAATTAAAAGTGACCATAAAGTTACTAAAGATTTCCTTTTCAAATAATTGCATTTTTTACCTCTCCATTCATCAGAGATTTCTGGGGGGAAAAATGTATCAGAGTTTCACAAAAATATTAAGCCGCACAATTGTTTTCAATATTGACAATAATAAGAAATATTTCTTGATCACTAAATTAGCATTTTAAGATGATTTCTGAAGGATCATGTGACACTGAAGACTGGAGTAATGATCTTGAAATGAATTCAAACATGTCATCTATGGGAACCGCTGAGCTGAGACTCCAACACACAAATGTATTTTATATACTGATTGTGTGTTTGTGTGTTAGGAAGAATGCAGGAACATATATTTCTGATGTCTGTAGCTAGTAAAGAACCGTGACCAGGCATGGCAGTACAGATAACAAATGTCCTCCTCCATTCCATATCAGATATTTGCTTTTGTAAGAAACAAAAAGTAGGAGAAGAGGCAGGAGTTGTCTTATACAGTAATATGTGTGGATCAGAGATTGTGTACAATTGACTGTATTGTCAGTTCATACTCCAAGAAAAATGTGTATTCCGAGGCTGTCTGTTGTCAGTGGTATCAGCTGGAGGGAGAGCTGTATGGTAATGACGGCAGCAGGCAGCAGAGAAGGGTGTTTCCAGGTTCACTGCATTAGACTTCTGTCTCGCTTTTTTTCAATCCATTTTGCTCAGCTTTCAAAAGAGCAGGGTGCTCACACAAGTATACACACCCACACACACACACTCCATTTCTACAGAAATGTCACATATTTCATTATTAACTGGCTCTGGATCGTGGAAGTCATCACAGAGTATTTAAAAGGGAATGAAGCACTAATATAAAAACCTATTTATTCAATGTTTTTTTCACAGGCCACAATTAAAATGTATTTTAACTTTATAAAAAGCCAGTAAAAGCAGCCTGTTTCAGCTCTGCTGGCTTTTTATGCTACAACAGAAATCAATGTTGTGGAAATAATTTATAATTATGGGAAGCTTGCAGCGTGAGTGACAAGCTACACTTTCAGTGTAATTCTTCTATAGTCAAACTACCTTTTTAATTATTATAATTTTCTACTTAAATGTATGTACACATGTACCTTACATTTCTATACATGTATAGAAATTATATTTGTGAAAAATTGCAATACAAGCTTTTGTGTATACGGTCTATATAAATATGCTTTGTTTTTGACAAGGCTGTATTTAATTGATCTAGTACTGTAAAGTCTGTAATATATTGCAAAATATTATTACAATTTAAATTGATAATTTTCTATTTTATTTCAGTTTTTTTAAATGTTTAAAGTTATTCCTGCAATGACGGGATTTTTCAATAGCCATTATTCTAGTCTTTGTGATCCTTGAATTAGACATTAGAAGATCTAATGTCATCTTCATATAGATTTTCAATGGAATTTAGGGCGGTGCAAAAAATCGAATGCGATTTTCATGCACATTTCATCAGTAAAGACGCTCCTGTAATTAGAAGTATATCTCCAGCACGTGCGTTCAGATCAGGGTTGCCAGGTTTTCACAACAAATCTTGCCCAGTTGCTTCTCAAAACTAGCCCAATCGCGCTTCCAGAAGGTTCCCCGATAAAACATTGATTCCCGGGGATAAAATATACGTTTTTAGCAGGGTTGCCTTGGTAAAATTCCCATTTTAGCGGCTAAATATCACGTTATTTCTATTGTGGTCGCTTTGACCCTCGGACATGAAAAACAACCGCAGACTTGGCAACACTGGTTGGCATTTACTACACCGAGCCGTAATTCACTGACAATCTACACAAAATCGATGTTAAAGTCGCAGGCGATTCTTTGTCGATTTTGGAATGATTTTGTGTTAGTTGTGTTAGTACCTTTTGAAAGGCAATCTTTTACTGTCTATGAGGCTATCGGGGGGACGTGGAGGCATAAAGTCAAGGGAGAAGCCCATAGAGAGTCCATAAAAGAAACAGGACAAAATTGTTCTACAACGTCTGCAAGATTTGGTGGGTGATTTCAGATTTCGCTTGGGACAATGAATAGAGGACTTCGACCCCCAGGAAGTGCATGCTTCTAATTCACTTCACTTGTCTCCGTTGAATCTAATGGGGTCGCTGTGTCCATTTCTTTCAGTGTCTATGCTCGCAGGAGGAGTTGAATTTTTTACTTTTCAAGCGCCAACGCAGGCGTCAACCAATCTGACCGCCTTATGCAAATACCTTAGCGCAGACTCTAGCCAATCGTGTTCATCCAACACCAGAACACTGTGATTGTGATCAGTGGCGCAAACAGTGGGTATGCGCCGCACCATGGGGGGCGACAAAGCGATGGTTAATTATATATTTTTTTTTTTACATAGTTTTTTTTTTTTTTTAAACCATTAGCTGTTCATGTTAGCTCAGCTGTGCTGTCAGACATACAGGCAACAGTTACATCTGCTGGGTGACATGTAAGCTGTAATAAGGGTCACATCTTTCTCTCTTTAAAGATCTGTGATTATATATATATTAGGGGTGGCACGGTTCGCTGAAGAAAACCTGTTCCGTTTGGTTCAACACTCGGTTCCAGGTTCAACTTAAAGCGTTAGTTCACCCAAAAATGAAAATTGTCATTAATAACTCACCCTCATGTCATTCCAAACCAGTAAGACCTCCATTTATCTTCGGAACACAGTTTAATATATTTTAGATTTAGTCCGAGAGCTCTCAGTCCCTCCATTGAAGCTGTGTGTAAGGTATACTGTCCATGTCCAGAAAGGAACGAAAAACATCATCAAAGTAGTCCATGTGACATCAGAGGGTCAGTTAGAATTTTTTGAAGCATCGAAAATACATTTTGGTCTAAAAATTGGTCATATCAAATTTGGTCATATCCGGTTCGCGTACGAATCATTAGATGTAACCGGATATTTTTGAACCAATTCACCAAATCGAACTGAATCCTTTTAAATGGTTCATGTATCCAATATGCATTAATCCACAATTTACTTAAGCTGTTAACTTTTTTAATGTGGCTGACACTCCCTCTGAGTTGAAACAAACCAATATCCCGGAGTAATTCATTTACTCAAACAGTACACTGACTGAACTGCTGTGAAGAGAGAACTGAAGATGAACACCGAGCCAGATGATGACTTGTTCATTATACTATTTATAATCCAAAATGTTAATGTAATTTCAGCAGCACAACCTTACTGCATAATAGTTGTCTTATCTGATGCCATCACTAGGCTGATTTAAAAAAATTAATTTAGGCTGCTATATTTAACAGTGAGTTTATTTAATTCAGGTGTGAGGATGGTGGATCAGGAAAGACAGGGGAAGGCAACAGGTAGGTCTAACATTAGGTGGAATTGTAGAGGGACCACTTGATGCATACAGGTTAATTTTTTCAACATTATTAATATGGATAAAGTACGGGTATAACAGTTCACAATTTTTTTTAATTATTTTTATTAAAAGCAACATCATAAAGTTTTTTTACTTTGAGCAATGATGGAGCTATACGTGACTCTTCTTAGGAGCATATAAAACAAAACAGCCCCTTGGACAAAATAAAATGTAATATTGTAGTAGGCTTGTTATAAAAACAGGTTTATTTTAGTTCAGATTAACATTTGAGGGCAGCAATTGTATTCATAATGTCAAAATAAAACCAAAAGTAAGGTTATTTAAAAACATTATAGCCTACTATTCCTGGAAAACTTCCATGGTTGCAGTTAGTGTTAATACAGTAAATCCACGGTGAATGAATGTTGCTAAACTGTGGACAATGGATCGTTCATGTTTGACCCGTTAATAATGGAGAAATGTGAATATATCTTACTAGATCTCGCACCGATGTAATTACTTCAGTGGCTAATTTAAAAGCTTTCTTTACTGGATCTCGCTGTGTAGTAACAGTGTTGCTTTATCAGGTTTGCAATGCATTGGTCCAGACTGAAAAACAGTCCACAGAAACACAATAACGAGTAGCTCAGTTTTTACATTACATTTGCCAGTTGCTGTTGTGTTCGCGCCAGTGCCTCTTTTACTTTATGAGCGCGCTTGCCACGCACAACGTATCTACATTTGAAATAACGAAATTTTGGTTGGCAGGAAAAATGGTCCAACGAACCATTCAGTTTGAAAATGCATACCAAAAACCGAACCGAAAGCCTCATACCGAACGGTTCAATACAGATTTGTGTATCGTTACACCCCTAGTGGGGCTGTGCGATTAATCGAAAAATCAGTTCGATTTCGATTTTGGCCTCCAACGATCATGAAAATACAATAATCGAGATAAAACTATAATTGCGCCCCATTCTGCCCCCTTTTTGCAGGGCTGTCCTTTCGTATCTCCATAAATGCCCAATATCCCGTGCAAATCAGTAAAATCATGTAAGATGACATTTGCATAATGGGACATGCTTTATCTATAAAAGTATATTTATTCAGGTTTTTAAAAGCGTGAAAGAGAACTTTCGCTGCTCCTCAGGAAGAGAGATGCGCTTAGAGACGGAACACGGATATGTAAAGTCATTTTTTTAGTTCAATGTGCGCGCCTAAATGCTCAAATACACACACAAATGTGTCAAAATGCTGTGCTTAGTGATTATCCATGTATACCTTCATCGGTCATGTAATAAATGAATGTAAAGAGAATGAAAATACGTGTGTTACGGTAATTTGGATCCGTGCGGCTCTTAAAGTAACAGTGGGCTATTTTCCTGCCGCGACTGTGTGCTTATTAAACAAACAATAAAAGACAAATTGATAATCACACACTGCTCTTTAGTGAATGACTTTTGTAGCTTTAAGAAACAAAAAGTTTAATTCTTACAGTGAAGACTGTTTTATTTTACATTTAATCATACATTTCTGTAGTAAGCTATAAACTGCTTGAGACTTGCACAAAATAAACATTAAAGCACAGTCTGTTTCATTTGTATCTTTTTAGTCTATTGTATTTGTCCTTGGCTTTTTTTTTTTATTACTGACAGTTTAATTATGTTCAGTAATTTTCAATAATTTTGTTTGTTTCTTTGAAATTCCGCTGGTCTCAACAATGTAGATGTCATAGCAACCGTATTTACAGAAAATACATATTTGATATGTATCACTTTATTTAAATAAATCACTCATATTAAGTTTTGGTCATATGGCCCCCTCATAATCGTGATAAATAATTGTGATTACAATATTGACCAAAATAATTGTGATTATGATTTTTGTCCTAATCAAGCAGCCCTAACCCCTAGGAGAAAATAATATGGAATATCTATTACATAATGTTTGTTTGACAATGTCTTCGTGGAGAAGAACACAGGCAAGGGGTAAAAGAGACAGACATGAGGTCGGCGATGGCATCAAGTAAAGATGAGACCAGTGATGGTATCAGGTAGGAGTTATATTAGTTAGACCACACCAAACTAAATGTCCAGTTTGGTTTGAAGTTCTGTTTACCAACCTATTCACTGTGTCCTCTTTGGGTAAAAGTTAGTGCAGACAGAGATGGAAATACACATAAAATAAAATAAATAAAACCTTCATTATTTCAAGCCCATACATGATGATGTCCGGCACACTTATTTATTTAGAAACGCCCTCCATCAAGCGTCAGTGCCGACACCTTGTGTGGATGTACCGTAAGTTTGTAGCATTACTACATTTCATTAGCGCTTCCCAACACGGACATGTATTGAATGTTTTTTTTTTTTTCTCTGGAGTTGTATCCAGGAGATGTGGGTGGATGATGTGTTAGCTTATTCTACTTTCAGTTTTGCCAAAGGGCAGCTGTAAATGATACCATCCCTCCCACTCTACCCCTTGTAGAAAGTTTGAACAGACCATAGGATGGGCAGCGAGTGTATTTTTAATGCAGCCACCCTACAGGACCAACACACGCTCACGCAACACTCTCACTTACACCAGATGCACCTGCTCAACTTTGTTTTGTCAGGTTATGTTGCATCAAATCTTGATTTGTTATGTGGCAGAGATAGGACGGTGTTCCATCAGCAGAAGCATACCGTTTATGGGCTGTAATTCTTAAGGTTATGTATCACAGGTTCAAATCTGAGCCACAGAACGGCACATTTGGCCTTGAAACATTGGCAGTTGCAAGTAAAAACAGAAGGTTTATATCCCTCGCCAATCTTCTTGATGGATGAGCGATTATCTGGCTGTTTTGTGTGTACTGAGTGTGTGTGTACTTAACGTAGCTCAAAGTGAGCTTTCCTACACTGTCCTATGACGCACCCTAAAGGCCCTTATGCTGTATGCTTCATTTAATCTTTTCGAACTAAATTTGGCCAAAATAAAATTTGTTTGGATTTTGAGTTCAAAATGGCTTGCCAAAGTAAACTCTCCAGAAAAGTTTGCCCCAGCTAGTAACACCTTCGAACTTCCATTGGTTCGTAGTGATGAAGAAATAGGTTGGTTTGCTCTGTGACTCCAACTGCTTTAACATGGAAGTCTTCTCCAGTTTATTTCTTCTGTTCAATCTGTCGAGGTCAGTCATGAGTAGAAAAACATGAACACACTGGAGAGCTTCTTTATAAGTAAGGGATAATCCAAGGTTTGCTGTGCATTACACAAATTAACAACTCCTCTAAATAAAACTACATTTGTTTGATGCTCAGATAGGCCTGGATTATCCTGCTTATACCATGATCATTTGCCAGCATTGACAACTTAAAGCTGATAATGATGTCTGCAGCTGTGCTGTTTGATTGAAAGGGAAAAAATTATGATTTTTTTCGTCAGTTATGGCTCGTTAATGCTAGCATCAGACACAAAGATAAAGTAGTGTGGTTAGTAGTGAAGCGGATCACAAAACTCTTGAGTCAAAAAAAAAAAAGAATTAAGTGAAAGCTTACTTTAAAGGGTTAGTTCACCCGAGAATAAAAGTCACAAGACAGTGTTGACAACAAGTTACTGTGCCCCTGGATGTTTCTGTTTGTGTACAGTGCGATCTCCGATCTCTTTGTGCGAGTTATGTGTGTGTCAATGAAAGCTGTGGATTAGTGTAGAACTGTGATTTAAACTGCCTTGGAATTCCCTGTGCCCTAAACTGTTTTAATGCACACCTTCCAGCCAATCAGAATCGAGTATTCAAACAGACCATAGTATAATAGAAATTAAGGTTGTAGGGCTATGAAAAAAATCGAATGCGATTTTCATGCACATCTCATCAGTAAAAACGCTCCTTTAATTAGAAGTATTATCTCCAGCACGTGTGTTCAGATCAGGGTTGCCAGGTTTTCACAACAAATCCTGCCCTGTTGCTTCTCAAAACTAGTCCAAAACTATCTAACGATTCCAGGAGGTTCCCAGATAAAAAAAAAAAATGCTTCCCGGGGTTAAAATATACGTTTTGTTTTATGGCATGGTTGTCTTGGTAAAATTCGCATTTTAGGGGCTAAATATCACATTATTGGTATTGGGGTTGCTTCAAACCGCGGACATGAAAAACTACCCTAGTCGCCGTTTTACTGTCTAGTTGGTCCAGTCTGAAATACTGCTAAACAGCGGACATACTGCTAATGCGTTTTCATTTCTTCTTCGCTGCTCTAAACAGGGGTTGCTTGTGGCAACACAGCACAACTTCCTGTGTTTGCAATGCATTCTGATTAGCGAAGAACAACCATGCAGCAGTTAGGCAAAGCTAGCGGTCATAACTAGGTCTTGTTTAAGAAAATTGTATCGGATTGGTATATAGGTTCATGTACTCACCGATGCCAGAATTTGTTGTGGTATCGGTGATATTTCCGATAATAGTATCGGAATCGGAACAACTCTACTAATGTTATAGGAGTCTCCTACAATAGGTTGACAAGTTCAAAAAAATGCTTTTGTGTTCTCTAAATATTATTAATATATAAAATATTATATTGATATATTAATAACACCTTATTTTCCAGCAGTTCTCAGATGATTTATTAGAAGCAGTTCTAAGATTCAGTATCTCTTAACCCTTCCTTTCAATACTCTGCTCTAATTAGTAAGATGGCCCAGTATGTTGTGATTGGTCTATTGCGTACAGAATGTGTCGGAAAAGATGCGCCCATTGCCATAGTTCTGTATGTGGAACGCTCAATAGAAAATCTAAACATCCATTATTTATACTTACAGGTTGTCTTTCAGTAGAGCCAGCTGGTCCAAATAAACTGGGTATGAAGCCATCTTTCAAGAGCAAGAGTTTTGTAAATCCCTCGTTGAACTCCTCAAGATTAGAGAAACAGTCGTCAGTAAAATGATGGGAATGCAAAAAAGATTGGGGTTGTACTGATATGGTATATTGGGAAACATTTATTTTAACCACTGATTCTCTGCAGCCTCATCTTTTGGAAGTGAAAATAAAACTTTCAGAGCGTAGGACACTGCATCTTCTGAACGTGATGTTAACCACACGAACAAGCTACAGTGTTTGAGGGCAGATCAAGTTGTTCACGACCGGCCAACGTAGAACATAGGTGGCCATTATGCAAATATGTTACCCCATGACATGTAGCCGTCACAGTAGTGGAATTCGAGTTACTGACGATTCATTTGGCTGTTCAGAATCGATTATTTCTTCTGGGAGACAATAACTTTATTTATAGTGCACTTTCAGATTTACTAGTTTGCAGATCTTTTACATTAAGTTACAGCTACAACAAACACTGCATGAAAGGCAATATTTGAAATATCATAATTGGGACATAGTTGTTCGCTAACAGTATACTACCGCTCAGATATTCTTTACAACATTGTTGTAAGTATATTGAGGCCTTTGAAGGTGAGGTCACATTTAACACAGTTTCACAAACAAAATCAAGTCATTCCAGCAGGAATCCTTGCAAGTTGGGGTTTTGCACGAGGGCAAAACAGTTCTCCACACAGATTTCTACTTTTGTTTAAGTTGGTCACTCAAATTCACCATGTTGACCAAGAAAAAGCTGCTTGGTTTGAAAGTGGCTTCTTTGTGGGCTTTGCTACATCTTTGTGCTGTTGATAATAGACAATAGACTTTTTTTATTTTTTGGTGTTTTAATCTGACCTCACCTCAAGGCTTTAGAAATCCCGAAGAGCTCCAAGTTATGGAAACTGGTGGAAGTACTTTTTCACTCGCAGTCTTCAGTTGGCAGTTGTTAGTAACGTCACTTTTGGTCAGATGTAAAGGTGCTCCAAGATGAGAGATCTCATGGTCAATTGAACTCTGAAGCTAAGAAACTCTGGCTCCACATTTCTGATGTTTCATTTCTGGAAGCCCAGGATGGTTCCCTGTGGCAAATGAAAAGTTTATACTGCAATGCATGGCCAGAGGCACATGTGGTTATAGTTTAGACACACTCTCATTAGAAAGAATAACCATGGATGATTGCATACCAATACACATGCTGCCTCTGGAGACACAGACACACACACACACGTTGAAAAAAAAAACTAGTTCCCAAAAATATCAGTCACATGTCTCCTGTAATTCCAGGCTTATCCGTTTTAGCATCTGGGATTTCTGGTTTCCAGAGGACATGTCTCTGCCTCCGTGCTGCTTTAGAGGACAAATGGGGAGATGGAGGAAACGCTATTGAGTGAAATATGGATTTATGGGTCACAAACCATAATCTAAATCATATTAATCTCTGCTCAGTCATTGGGGTCAGCATAATTTCTGGTTGCTGCTTAAGTGATTGTTGATAATGTTCCATTACAGACTGTTTGAGGACAGTGAGTCAATACAGCAGTGGATGCTATTAGTTAAGATTTGTAGAGAAGGAAATGACACTTTCTATTCAAAGCAAACTCCTATTAGGGTTGTTTACGAAGTAAATGTTTCCAGTAACATCTTTTGAGTGCATTCCTGATGCGTTTTTGAACATTGTTGAGTAAAAAAGTCTCAGTACTTGTTTTTACCCAGTGTCCTCTGCTCTGCCAGGAGGACTATGATCGCCTGCGACCCCTGTCCTACCCCATGACAGATGTCTTCCTCATTTGCTTCTCCGTGGTGAATCCAGCCAGCTTCCACAACGTGAGAGAGGAGTGGGTCCCTGAGCTGCAGGAGTATGCACCTAACGTCCCTTACTTGCTCATTGGTACTCAGGTACGCACACCTGCTGATGCATATACTGTATAATTGTATGTAAAACAGTGCAGAAAATTGCAAAAAAAAAAAAAAAAAATTCAAACACTAGAATGCTAGAGTATACAGTGGCTATATTGGTGTCTAGTTATTTTTGTGAAAATATATCTATTAAAATTGTTCATTTTAACAAAGAAAAAGACATTGTGTGGTCTGAATGTGTATACTGCTCGTTTTGTTAAATGTTGTAGTCTGTATATGAAGGAATTGGTAAAGGAATATTGATTTTTATAGATTTTTTTTTTTTTTACAGTTATTTTACCTGTATTTTGAATTTTGAGTCATTGCATTAAGGTTAATGGGTTAAAGTGATACATGTCTGTAAAATGACTGGATAATGTCCTGACATAAAAAATATATATACGTATATACATAGATATATTATTCATTTAATTTTTTTAACCGTGCGTGTCATCCATGCATACTGCAAATTCCCATACTGTGCACAGTATGCATATGGAAAAACAGTATGAATAATTTGTTGCATAGTACTTGATGGCAGCTATTACAGTTCTATTGTATTTTGTGTGTGTGTGTGTGTGTGTGTGTGTGTGTATATAGACACACACACACACACACACACACACACACACAAATTTAGGCATCATAATATTATAATGTACAATACACAATGTATATGCATTTGGAGATTTGCTAAAGATTTTTTAATGGTGTTATTAAAGCATTGTTGTTTTTTAGATGGACTTATTTATTAACTAATATTTAATATTTAAAACATCCTGTTTTGCTTTTTATACAGTATAAATCCAATAGCAAACAAGACTGATGTTCAAATATCTAAAATAACCAATATGTTATCAATATATTGTACATCCCAATGTAGCTCAAACTCATTCAGTTTTTGTTTAATAATGGGTTTTGTGTCAGAATTACTGAAATTTGCATTCATTTATATTTATCTACAGATATTTACGTTCTGGGAGAATCCATTGTGGTTGTTAACTGATGTGTGTTTAAATTGTGGTAATATTATGGAGTGAAAATATTGATTTGTGTGCCATCATGAAAGGTTCAGTCAAACAGTGTTCATAGCATGATATTGTCAGTGAAATTACCCAAATGGCTTATAATTGTGGTTTGGCAAATAAAATAACCTATGTGTGTTAAGAGTGAGGGGTTGGTCATCAGCCCCATCAGTCCTTTCAGGTCATGTTTATTTCTGTGTGCATGGTTCCTGTCTTAATCAGACACAGAAAAATATTAATTCAGATGTAGGTCAAAGGAGGCCAGGGAGAGTCAAAGGGAACAAGGACCTCGAACTAGGGCTGCATGATAAATCAGGATAAAACCGAAATCATGATATAGCTTAAAGGGTTAGTTCACCCAAAAATGTTAAATTAGGCTGCGTTTTACTAACCCCTGAGGCATCCTAGGTGTATATGACTTTCATCTTTCAGAAGAATCAAGTGGGGGTTATATTTAAAAATTGCCTTGATCTTTCAAGCTCTGTCATTGCAGTCAGCGGGTGTTGCGGTGTTTCAGTCCAAAAGATTTTAAAGGTGCCATAGAATAAAATTTAAAAAATGGAGGTGATGTTATGGCCCTAATCGCGACAGGTTTTGGGAAAATATTTTTATATATCAACTGTTACCGATCATCAGCGAGAAACTGGGGAGGCCAAAGTCCGACAGGGCGATAATTGATGGTTTTGTTTTCGCAGTATACCTGTGTTTTTCAGTGGAAGTTCGAGGCGGCTGAGCCGGCGCATAACACGTGTGCGTCATAACCAAACGTTATGCGATTGGCTTACGGATAACCAATGATTTTAAACTTCAGACAAGCGCCCCCTGCAAGAAAGAAAACACTTGTCAATTATGCCCTTCCAGACTCTGACTATGAAGCAAAGCGAAATAGCTGAGTTTGGTATTACCAGGCTAGGGAACACCAGCTCATTTCACAAACACAATAAACGTCACTTTTTTTGGCTTATACCTCAAAAAAGTAGCAATTTCACCAAATTGTTAAAAATTATCAGTTGGGTATTTTGAGAGAAAACTTCACATACACACTCTGGGGACATCAGAGAACAGCTTAAAATATTGGATCAATGCATTCTATATGGCACCTTTAACCTGTTAAATGTCACCCCGTCCCGTATACAGGACGCCTACGTTGACTATACTATATTACAATCAAATTTAATCTAATCTTGACAAACTATATATCGTTGGAAAGGTCTAAGACTCCCAAATATTTATTATACCAATATTTTTTGTTAAAAATTATGTAGGAAAAGTAATAGATCAATTTATGACAAGAGTGCACCCTCAGAAATCTACATTACAAAAGGAGTTTTGACCTTTGTTTAAAAAAAAGACTTCCTCGTTGTCTTTTTCTCTATCACATTTTAGAAATCATCAGAAGTTATCACTTGAAAACATAAAATCTCAGTCGTGGCCTAATGGTTAGAGGGTTGGACTCCCAATCGAAGGGTTGTGAGTTCTAGTCTCGGGCCGGACGGAATTGTGGGTGGGGGGAGTGCATGAACAGCTCTCTCTCCACCTTCAATATCACGACTTAGGTGCCCTTGAGCAAGGCATCGAACCCCCAACTGCTCCCCGGGTGCTGCAGCATAAATGGTTGCCCACTGCTCCGGGTGTGTGCTCACAGTGTGTGTGTTCACTGCTCTGTGTGTGTGCATTTCGGATGGGTTAAATGCAGAGCACAAATTCTGAGTATGGGTCACCATACTTGGCTGAATGTCACAAAAATAAAAAGAAATAATAAAAATAAATGGCACATCAAAATCATGTTACAAAATATTTTCAGTCATGAAATATAAAAATTTAGGTTTGTATCATGCACATTCAAGTTTATCTTCAAAAACTTGAGTGACAGTTATCAGGTTAAATAAAAAGCGGCCATCCTTTAAAAAAAATATTTGTCTCCCATGACTCCGGGGGGGTGAACAAAGGCCTTCTGTAGCGAATCGATGCTTTTTTGTAAGAAAAATAACCATATTCAAAATTTAATAATCACTTTAATCTAGCTAGCGCTCACTGTTGTAAATGAAGCAGTTCCAGGGGGATGACGTATGAGGTCAGCTTTGCCCATGTGCCGCTCAGAAGTGATGCGGAAACGCATCAAAGAGATCACACAACACAGCGGTCAAGAATTAGAAGTATAAAACTAGGATTTGTAAAGAATATTGGAGGATTTCGATATAAGTCAAGATGTTACTGGTTTTCCTTTGCTACAGTAAGGAAAATTTGCTTCCTTTTGTTCCTGTTAATATACGTTGGTTTTCATGAGACTTACTGGCGCATGTTCAATGCTGACCTCATACGTCATGCTCCCGAAACTGCTTCCATGTACAACTTTTGGTGCAAGCTAGATTCAAGTTGTTATTAGGTTTTGAATATGGATATTTTTCTTACAAAAATGCATCGATTTGCTACAGGAGGCCTTTGTTCACACCCCAGAGCGGCGTGAGACACTTTACTTTTTTTTTTTTTAATTTATAGATGCTGGCTTTTTGTTTAAATTGTTTTGGACTGAAGCAATGCAACACCCACTGACTGCAATGTTTTGAATATTACTCCAACTGGATTCATCTGAAAGATGAAAGTCGTATACACACAGGAAGCCTCGGGGGTGAACTAAACCTTTAATGCAATTATCAAAGCTGCTGAATGCAAACTCATCTCTGCATCTGTATTTCTGAGTGTAATGTCCTTTTGGGAATGCACGTGCTCCTTCCATCTTCTCATACTTGTAATGAGAAGTTCTCATCAAAAAAGAGAAGCTTTAAGTGCTGCTTGTGGGTTTCCTTTAAAATAAAAGTCGTTGGAAAATTATGACAGCCACAGTCGCATCAACATGCAGTCCTATATTGGATATGCAGTAAGTATTGAATTTTTACTCTCTAAGGAAGTATTTATTTAGTGTTTATAACCATAATGATGAAATTTTGACCAAAATGTGCAGTCCTACAAACAAGCACAGCCAACTTGGATTTTACTTTGAATCACGTAGTCCTACCCTGAACCCTGCAAAGCTTCACTTATGCTGTTGACATATTTAAAGGAATCCTTTTCGATTTGTGCTCCACACGCCTAATTGGATGATGTGAAGGAAGCACTGCTCTGTGTAGTGGTTTGGTAATACCTCTGTGGATGTATGGAGAGCAGCTGGCAAAAACTCAAACTTTGATGAAGTGGAATTTTAATTGGAAACAGGGAAGACTGAGACCCTTCTAGAGAACTGCGGTGGTACTTTTTAGGTGAAAGGGGAGTCTGTAGACGCATGCCACCATCTGGTCTTGGGTTGAATTTCCTGGAGCCTTCTGCTCTAAAATCAAACTCCGTTGTATGGGATCTCATCAGTCGTCCTCAAAAGAAATGCAGAGAGCACACATGCTCAAACCTTCACGTCGAGCAAACTTAACTGTGAATTTGTCTCCGTCTCCATTTTTTTCTGTAGATTGACCTGCGGGATGATCCCAAGACTATTGCCAAGCTGAACGATGTGAAGGAAAAGCCCATTGTGACAGAACAGGGCCAGAAGCTAGCCAAGGAGGTGAGGAAAATAGATAGTTTCTTTTTTCTCAAGTACAAAATCAAACTGAAACTTTGTTCTGCGAAAACAGTCAGACATGGGTCAAAAGGAATGTGAAAAGATTGTCATGACTTACTGGTTTGCCCTATAAATGTGTCTAATTTCTGTGCCTTTCCAGATTGGTGCCTGCTGTTATGTTGAATGCTCAGCACTGACACAGAAAGGCCTGAAGACTGTGTTTGATGAGGCCATTATAGCCATTCTGGCTCCTAAGAAAGGTGCGCTCAAGCGAAGACTGGGCCCACGCTGCATCAACTGCTGCCTCATCACATGATACACCAGCTCAGGGGCACCAGTGAAAGAAAGCAAGAACTGACAACCAACCAGATTTCAATCTGATTTCTGAACTCAAACATGGTTTAGCAATGGGCCCAGTCACCTGCGACTGAAATATGAAAGGTCCAAGTTATGGCGGAATGACAAGAACAACTGACAAAAAGACACACTTTCTCAATGACAAAAAAACATTAAACGTTGAGATGAAAATGGACAAAATGATTTATTAAAAATATAAGCACAGAGAGTGAAAGAGATGTCTGAGACACCCTTTATAATGACCAAGAACTGTCAAACTGTATTTCTGTGTCTGGCTTATTAAGCACGAGTTCATTTAGGAGACCAAACCCAGACAAGCCTAAACAGCACAACCAAACCCATGGGTCATTTACAGAAGTAAGACTTTTTTAACTTCAAAAAGGGAAACTGCATCTCAATTTGGCTTGCAAAATTACTAAATGTCAGTACTGGCTTTATTTACAGGAAAAAGAGAGGAATTATCAAATAATTACTGCCATTAGGAACATATGACAAATTAAATATCTATTCTACAAAAAAAAAAAAAAAACACAAAAAAAAACAGAAACAACAGATTTTTTTTTATTTTTGTAAATGTGACTTCGGAGTCGAGCATCATTTCTTGAATTTGGAGCAGGTGCTGGTCTTTTGACTCCAGCCTGGATCTCTTTCTCTCTGTTTCTGGTGTCCTTTTCCTCACTTGAGCTTGTAGGTGAGCTGTTTGCGATGCCAGTGGATCCAGACAGGAGCAGCGAGGAGGCCAGTCAGAAATCCAGTAGTTGCCCCAAGGGTACAAGAAATGGGCCAAACCTGGACAGAGGAACCACAAAATGATCAAAGCTGTCTTTTAGCAGGAGCACAGGTGACTGACTGCAAATTCTACAGAATCACTGTGGTGTTTTACCAGCCAAATTTTATATTCGAGACTGCTTTCTTCCGCTTTCTTTAACGTTGAGTTTTGAGTGTTATGTATGGGTGGCCTTGCCTCTCAGGTGTGTGCCGACTACTTTGCATTTAGATTTTTTGCTTCATATGATCAAGGTGATTTCAAATGTTATTTTGATTTTTTTTTTTAATGAATTTCTTGCAGTCCATGCTGATATGTGGAGTGGTCTTTAAAGCTTTCAGTACATTGTGAGCAACAAAATTGCTAATATAAACATCAGAAGTCACAGCGGTTTTATGAGAAGACATTATTAAGTATGAAATTGCTGTTGATGCCAAATGCACAGTTGATGAACAGAATGTACATTTCATGACTTGCCTCAAAATATTTACAGGCTATAAAACAGGTTTTTCTAATATTTTGTCTTTTTTTTTTGTCTTGTTTGACTTATTGTCTTAATTATTCAATACTAATTAAATGACAAAAATTATATGCCATTGTTCAAAAGTTTGGGTCTGTAAGAATGTTTTGTCAGAAATCTCTTATGCTCAAAGTGCAATTTATTTGATAAAAAATGTTAAAACACTAATATTACATAATGTCATTTCAATTAATTCAATGTTTTCTATTTTAAATGATCCTTCAGAAATCATTCTAATACGCTGTTTTGGAGCAAAATTTCAAAGTATTAATCTATTTCTTGGTAGTATTTCATTTAGCAGCAAAGTATGTTTATAACATTGATACTACTAATAATAAATGTTTCTTGAGCATCAAATCGGCATATAAGAATGATTTCTGAAGGATCATGTGACACTGAAGACTGGAGTTACGAATGGAGAAAATTCAGCTTTGCCATCATTATAAATAACATTTTAAAATTTATTACAATAGAATATATTTCACAACATACCTTTTTTTAACGTATTACTGTATTTTTATCAAATAAATGCAGACTTGGTGAGAATAAGAGTACTTTTCCAAAAACATTTAAAAATTTGTAATTATTCAAAATTTTTAGCTGGTAGTTTAGACATTTTTGATTATAAAAGAAAGCAAGTTTCAAGCAAGTTTTTTTTTTTTCTGCCATTTTTAGGTTTTTACCCATTAAATGAAAATCGGGGGGTCCAGAGCAACACTGGACCCCACTGGCTTTTATTATGTGGACATCAAAATATTGCATTTTGTTTTCTGCAGGAGAAAAGTCCGTTTTTTTTTTCCATTGTCAATGACAATGAGTGAACTAATTTACATTTTTGCTAAAATATACCTTTAAGATTCAATAAATAATTACATTTAAAATGTTACAAACCGAATGCATTAAAAAATAATAATAATAGTAAAACAAAACCAAAAGATTTACACTGTTGTTCAAAAGTTTGGGATCAGTAAGATTTGTAATTATTATTATTATTTTATTTTTTATTAAAGAAGTCAAATTCTTTCACCAAGGCTGTATTTATTTGACCAAAATAAAAAGATATACTTTAATATACTTCTGTGATGCAATGCTGAATATTCATCAGCCACTACTCCAGTCTTCAGTGTCACATCATTCTAATATGCTTTATTTAATGATTTATTATCAATGTTGGAAAAAGTGGTGCACCTTTTTATATATATATATATATATATATATATATATATATATATATATATATATATATAAATATATAAATAATTTTTTTTTTTTGGAACCCATGATACTTTTTTCAGGATTATTTGATAAACTTAAAAAGAAGCACGTTTATTAAAAATAGAAATATTTTCTAACAATCTAAGTCTTTATCATCAAATCCCAAACTTTTGAATAGTAGTGTATACAAAGCAAAAACCTTTCTCTGGCATGTTCCTCCTTTCTGAGGTTTGCTGCAGCATTAGAGCTAGAGCTTTGAAACAAGGAACCCTCGACTGAAAATCTGCTTCCACAGCAGAAATCTGATCTCTTCACTGAGCATACATTTGTAACTAAACAATGCTCTCATTAAGCGACAAACTTTTGAGGGGCTTTTGGAACAGAACAAATGCACTGGGATGGTTGCTCGACTCAAAACTAAATCACCCAATTGAGTGCCACATCACAATAAGCCAGAAGTATCTGCATTAACATTGACATTCCCTTTTAAATGACTGGAATTTGAGACAAGTTGGCATTGCAATATTGCATTAGTCTCATCACACAGACCTGCCAGGGTCTATCCCAGTCGAGAGGAATAGGGAAAGCTCCCAGCCAGGCCCCAATCACACTACAGCCAGTGGTAATCTGAAGAGAGGTGTCCCACACGGACATCGCCCTGAAAACAACACATGCTTAACATCATAATATTGCTAATAACAAATTAAAGTGATAGAAAAACAGACATCACTCCTGAATACAGAAAATAAACCATAAAAAAGAAGCAGTTTTCATATGAACATACACTACCATTTGAAAGTTGAAAGTTTTTTTTTAATAAATTACATTTCTATTCATCAAAGTATCCTAAAAAATATATATATAACGCTTTCCAAAAAAATATTAAGCAGCACAACTGTTTTTAACACTGATGATAATAATAATAAGAAGAAATGTTTCCGAGCACCAAATTAGCATATTACCGAAGGATCGCGTGACACTGAAGCCTGGAGTAAAATTCTAAAATATATTTTAAAATATACTCAAATAGAAAAGTTCTTTTAAATTTGAATAATATTTATAATATAATTTTACTGCTGTTATTTATTTGCATTTTTGATCAAATAAATGCAGCCTTGAGGAGCATGAGACTTCTTTCAAAAACATTCAAATCTTACCAGTCCCAAACATCTGAACGGTAGTGTGTATAATAAAAAAAAAAGGTTGTATGTAGGTTAATAAATATGAGGAAGATATATAGTGCAATGTTATAAGATAAGAGAACTATGAACGTTCGATGAAAACAGACCATGCACTGCGTATTTACATCTGAGAGTCAAATTTCCTGCAGTGCTTAAGCAGACATACTGCAGCTCTATAAACACAGTAGCTCAGCCAAACATTCTGTGGCCTTGTTTCAAAACACTTGAGTTAGTCTGAAGCTAACATTTAAATGAAGCTAAAACAATACACACAGAGAAGCTTTAGCGATTTTACTAATTAAATGCTGACTTATACAATCAGTAAACAAGACGCAGCTCATGTCCCACTCTACAGTGAAGAAAAAAAACTGGATTTGATCTGAGAGAGCATTGAGACACACTTAAGTTACCCACAAACTAGGATTTGAGCATTGCAACTGTAATTTCAAATGGGTTTTGCTTCATTTATTCTTGTTATAATGTGTTCATCAAACAATAATCCCGTCTGTGAAACTATAAGAACTGTTGCACCCATTCGTCAAAGTTGGACAAGGTCTCCATCTAGTGGATTCCAGCCACTGAGGACTGTCTCTGAAACAATCACACACAAACCAGGGAGCAGGCAATAGTTCCAGTGCTTCATGTAGAGAGTTTATCCTGCGCTTACCCATCTCTGCTGAAAACCCGGATCCACGCCTGTACATTAGGACCCAGGACACAGAGACATCTCAGTGTCGTGAGTGTGGACAGCAGCACAGCCAGAGAAAATGTCTCCAGAGCAGACCTACAATGTGATGCATGACGTATACATTGGTATTTTACATTTTGGGACAACGAACAAATAAACAAGCATGTACTTACTCAAGCAAAGGTGCACCGTAAAGTACCACCACAGTATGAAAAAAGAGGCATGACAGTAAAAAGTACAGACAGGATCTGAACAATCTGTTGAGCTGTCAAAGAAAAAAACAAAGGAAATTCAACAAATTATGAAAGTCATCGATTATGTTTGTGTATAATTGCAAAACATTTTGCTCATCTCTACCTTGTAGCTCAGTGTGTTCTTCTTTGTTGGTGGGCTGATGCCAAGAAGCCAAAAGACTGTAATGTTGACCACAGCAACAGATCCAGCCACACAGTACAGCCAAACCATGTGGCTCCCATAAACAGAGAAGTTTTCCACAAACACAGCAGGCATCACAGTTGCCATGAAGATGGAGGAAGCAACAATTGCATGAGCCGATGCCATGCCCCTGATCTCAACATCCCACATCATGGAGGTTTAGTGGGTGCTACCTGATAAAGAACAATGAGAGTAAGTGAAATCAATGGGATGAAAGAACGATTGCTAGAGAGATGTGCGTTACTGTCGAACTATTTTATATAAGGTCAAACAACAAAAAACACAGATAAGAACCCAACGTAATGATGGTACTGGCGATATCCATTTGTGAAAAAAAAGAAAACTAAAATAAGTGATCAATTTAAAAAATTAACACACCTTCGAAGTAAAGACTTGCCAGTGAAGTGGAGTGACTAGTTTAAGTGTTTGTCCACAAATAAAAAATCCAGATTCATCAAGCACTTAAACAGATATATACAAATTACAATCGTACCCTTTCTGGTCCGACTGCCATAAGACTACAAATAAATATAAAAGTAGAACAGTTTATTTACAAAACATGACTGTCGTGTACTTCCGGTAGAATGAAGTCCCCAACAATCACTTTAATTCTAAACAAAACCTAATGAAAAATTCTAATAATAAAACTATTTAAACCTTATTATTATTATGAGTAGTAGTAGTAGTAGTATTCACTGTTACTCCACATATTATTATTATTATTTTGTTTGTTTTTCGCTAAATACAACTATACATTGAGTGATTTTGTTGGGACCTTTATTTTGACAACTTGTCTAATTCGAATTCGTCACTAGACTAAGCAGAGTTTCTAGCTTCATTTTTACAACAACTTGAGAACTACGTAGACGTGCTATTTACGATTATCTGACACATTTGAAGATGGTTTGCGAGAAGTGTGAGTTGGCACATCATAATGTATATCAAAGGATTATTTGTTTTACTCGAGTGTCTCTTCGTCATTATTATTGGAGCTCGTGCAATAATTCAGTAGCTTTGGCTCGCTAGCAAGACCAGCGAAAGAAACAACAACACAATGTGTTATTAATATGAACGTCTCTTTCAGTTTTTATTTTTAACTCGACGTTGGTAAACATCAATATGACGACAACCAAACATGAAATTTGTCGGCCTTATGTGAATTACGTATGTTTTGGTGTCCTCCGCAGGCGAGAAGAAACTGGGGCGAGTCATCACGCCAGATACCTGGAAAGATGGGGCTAGAAACACGACAGGTAATTGTTTTAAAGCTTCTGTAATGTTTTATATCTGTTACTCTCTTATATATCTGTATTTATGCTTCGTCAAAACGGAATACTGACCTGAAAACTTGTTAAATTTCAGAGAGTGGTGGTCGAAAGCTTAATGAAAATAAAATGCTGACTTCAAAAAAAGCCAGGTTTGTCGCTTGGAGTTTTATGCTTCAACATCATAGTCTGGTAAATATAAGAGTTATGATGACGTGATGAACATATGTATACAATTTTGACAGATTTGATCCTTATGGGAAATCTGGATTTGCCACATGCAGGATATGCAAAAGCTCTGTCCATCAGTCTGGTTCACATTACTGCCAGGGATGTGCTTACAAAAAAGGTGAGACCAATAGTGAGAGATGCTTAGATGCTCTTTTGTTTCTGTCACACATCTATATGTTCTCACCACTACTCTTTTTCTACTTTTGCAGGAATCTGTGCCATGTGTGGGAAGAAGGTTATTGATACGAAGAACTACAAACAGACCTCAGTTTGATTTCGTGTTTGTTGCTGGAGAGCCGTCTTTAGCTGGGAGAGGATGTTTGTGAATTAATGTGTTGACTTCCAAGGGTTGAGAATGATAATTTAAGTTCACAGAAGAGTTAAATTTGCGGTGTTTTATGGCGAAGTGGCGCGATAGGACTGCACTAGCTTATGACTGTATTTATATGAAAATATGTCAGTGGTATTTTTCTCTCACTTAGCAACCTTCAAGCAATATATTGGCTTGTACTGTTTGGACAATGAAACATGTTTTGTAAATGGTCTCCTTTTTTGGTTTTTTAAGTAAATAATTGATCATTTTAATACTACCGAATATAATGACAGTGGTTAAGCCATTTAATAAAAATAAGTTCTCCTCATGGCAATTTATTGCCCTTTTTTACTTAGCCATTGGACCTTACCAGAGTTTAGACTTAGACTTTTAAATGTTACCTCTTCCCACAATGAAAAAAAGAAGAAATATATCTTGTTTGAAGTGATATTTCCTCTACTGTTTCCTAGGCAATGTCACTATCACAGAATCTAATGTAAATATGAAACAAATAGACAGTGACATGCCAATATAAGACAGCCAAGAGCTCAATGTACAGTAATAGCCTGTTTCCACTTCTTATTATTCTGCCACTGGTTCTTTTTGTCAACACTGTTGTAGATGTTTTCTGGAGATCTTGTTGTTTCCTTCTTCAGTGATCATTTGTTATTGCATAGCTTTGGATTTCATGTCTCTTGAACCCACATAATAGTATCATAATAGGATTTGTATAGAGGAACTTGCGGATACTCTTGCAGTATGTGTCATTTATTTTATTTTGCCACATTTTAAGTGCGAGAAGTCACAACATAGCAATACTTAGATACTGTATAATATAATTTCCTTAATATCAGTTCAGTTAAGAAATTTCCGGGACACCTATTACGCCGAAGAGACTGTTTTTACATCTGTAAATATTTCTTGACAAATAAAATTGTGACACCATTTAGCAGAAATCAGTCATTTCCAAAAGAAAGCAGAGAGAAATGTATTTCATAATGGTGCTTTATTGTTGGATTTGGCATAAGTTGACATTGGTTTTCTTATACAATTCAGTTGCATATATTATGTAAAAAAAAAAGTGACAATATCCTAATGGCAATGTTGTGTATTTGTAACCAAATATAAATTATGCCACACAGTAATGTCACACAAAAAAAACTTTCATTGATAGAATTATAAATGATTAATAATTTTCTTAAATATTCAGATATATCAGAGTATATGACAAAAGTAAATATATCAGAATATGACAAAAAAAAAACATTTTAAAAGTTATATACAAATTAGTTCTAGTATCGTCAAGTTTAAAAAAGTCATATTGTTAGACAAGTATCTGAGGCAATGTGTTAATTTATTAATTGTTAATAACAGAAGATCATAGAAGTTACACATAATTCTATTAGTTTGTTTGCATGTTTGGCCATTCAGTGTTAGTTTCTCAAGGTCTTTTACTCAAACCTAGTTGTTCATGTAACACTGATCCTTCAATATTCACATTTCATATATGCAAACAGTGAAGAGCCCTGAGTCAGCAGAAGGCTGACTCTCAGTAGCTGGTGGAAAGATCTACAGCTCTGGCTCAGTGTGATTCTCTTAGCACCATAGAGGGTTTTTTTCAAATGTAGAGAATATCCATTGACTGATTTGGCTGTAAACCCACTGATGGAGTCAGGGCAGGGAAGAAAGTGTAATCACTGTGCGCTTTTGGTCAGGGCCAGGAACTCTTCTCGAGCTTTTGGATCCTCTCTGAACGCGCCCAGCATGGCACTGGTCACAGTACGACTGTTCATCTTCTGCACTCCACGCATAACCATACACATGTGACTACAAAAACAATATTATAGTATCAGGTTTGGGTTTGCATACTTTGTTAAATAATATAAGGTCTAATAACTTTAAATAATATTTCGCAATCTAATCAAATGATTGTTTCGTTTTTCAAACACTTACGCTGCCTCGATGACAACTGCCACACCGACAGGCTGCAAGGCCTCAGAGATAGCCATTGCTATTTGCTTTGTTAGGCGCTCTTGGACTGCAATAAACAAAATTAACAGTAAAACACTGAAGAAACAAAATAATTGAAATAAGAGCATGGATTCAACAGTAAAGACTATTGAGACTGAGGGATGCTAATGCTGAAAATAAATGTTACTATATAAGTATAATGTTACTATATAAGTAATGTTGGATTTTACCAAAAAAAGTTATGGGTAGTTAAGATTTTAAATCTTTTGAAAAAAAGTCTCAAAGCAAGGATGCATTATTTGGTTAAAAAATATAGTATAGTAAAAATAGTAATGTTGTGTAATATTACAATTGAAATAACTTTTCTATTTTAATAAATAGCAGAATGTAATTTATTCATGTGTTGGCAAAGCAGAACTTTAAGCAGTCATTACTCCAGTCTTTAGTTTCACATTATCCTTCTAAAATCAGTCTTATATGCTGACATCAGTCAATGTTGAAAATAGTTGGGCTTGTTAATATCTTTGTGGAAACCGGAATACATTTTTTTAGGAATAAAAAAAGTTCAAAAGAACACAATTTATATATATAAAAAAAGAAATCTTTTTTTAACATTACAAATGTCACTTTTTTACAATTTAATGCATTCTTGCTGAATCTTTTGATATCTAGATAATAATAAGATAGTTACCTTGAAGTCTGCGACTGTAGATTTCAACAATCCTAAAAAGGGACAAACATTCATAGTATGTTAAAACACTACAGCAAAATTTAACATTTTCCAGAAAGCCAAGTTAATATGTAGCTATTTCTCTAAGTTGAAAATATTAGCAGAATATTCCTGTCTGTTTTTCAGTATGTATGGTATATGGTGTTGCCCTGACCCTCTTTCTCATAAACATGTATCTTAGAATATTGTTTCTCAAATGTATATAACTATAGTGCAAATGGTAAATATTCTAAACAATTCTGTAATAAGATTAGTAAAAGACATCAATGGGGCTGATGAATGTAGTCTGGTTTATTTTACTCAGGCAAAGGAAGCACCAGGCTGCACATGATATTTTGTGAGGATTGCAATGTTAATGGTTCCCACCACCACCCCGCAGTGGAGGTAGGACATGAGGGGGATTTCCTCAGCGCCAGAAGTCAGCTAGTCTGGCGTTTTTCAGATGGGACAGGGTACTGTGCCAGGCTTTGGATGTAAGCCTCAAGTGAATGGGTTGTGATAACAGAAGAACTCAGCCACTTGTAACTAATGCGGTCTCTTTTTCGGACCCACTCTGATGTGAGAACAAGGCCCTTTACCATCCGTCTGAGACTAGCGCACTAAACGTGTCTCTGTGAGTGTGTGTGTGTGTTTGCAAGTTATATACTCACCTTGCAAGCTTACTGAGGCCAACAACCTTTTTACTTGGCAGATATCCTATGTGAACCTACAGATTAATTAATATAATGTCATTGAAATGGACCTATTGACCTCCTAGCACTCAACACTCTCCCAGTCCAAGACAAATGCATGCATCAGTGATCCCTTCACAACCTACGAAACCACCTTACTTAAAGGTGCAACATCAAGCATAACATAAAAAGTATAACATAAGAAACATGAGTGACTAAAAGCATCTTTCATTGAAATGATCAGCAGACACTAAGACATACCTTGCCAAAAAACGGTACTAGATGATGTTCGCAAAGTGAAAACATGTCAATATCTTTCACAATAACTAGCTCCTCGTGGTCTTCATCAAAGATGGCATCATTAAGGATATCTGTGGAACATGACAAACATATGTTTACTATGTAACATAACTTTGATGGGGTTTTTGCTACTGGAAAACACAATTTCCATATGGAAGGGTTTATGAAAGAACTTTAAAAACAACTTGCATTAAAAACCCTCTCATAAATCAGGTCAGCTCAGGAGAGACCCAAATACATAGCAACTTAAATGCGATTACTTTAAGTAGTCTTTTACATCAATCAGGCTATTGAAGCTGATGCTTTCAGCATCTGTTGCAGACTAATTGAGCAATTCCAGAATGATGTAAGTATTTCTATACAACAACTCAATAATTGTCAGACACACCACTGGGTAAAATTGTGGTATTATGACTGCCAAATTATAATCCATTGATAAGCACTATGACGTGATCATAATTTTAGCTATATTCATACCCATAAATGCAATTTATAAAACCTAAGTTTAGTGATGATGAGCTACGAACTACACTTAGACTTAAGTCTAAAAATTCTCAGTGGAAACTAAAAATCAGGTCTGAAAAACTAATAAAAGCTATAAAATAACAAAAACTTTCAGAATTAACATATGTAACATTTTCATATACCCAATGTGCTAATAATCTAATGACTTTCAGAGGGTCTACTTTATCTGTCAGTCATTTTTGCTAGTCACTCTCGACACAATTGTTATGTGACTAGTCTTTAGTGACACACTCAGTCAGCTATCTGTAAGACTTTTTAAGGAAAGCATAGAAGTAGTATATTTCTTTCTGTGGTATATTTGTGTTGTGTAAAATCAAAATAAAGAAATAAACAACAGAGTATAAAAAAGTAATATAAGAGAAATGAAGAGTAGCTATCCTAGCTGGATGTGTCAGAGTGGCTACTGTTGCTGTAACCTAAGGTGAAAGTGATTTCTGTTGACTTGTTAACTTTTAAATTGTAACTTGCTAACTAAAATGTTGTTTTAAAACCCTATAATTGAAACGAAATATCATTAAATTGGATATTGTTCTTATTTTCTGCATAATAATAATAATAATAATAATAAAACTCACCGTAGATGGTCTCGTGGTAGCCTTTGGTCAGAAACTGCATGGCCTTTGCTGCACGGAGCGGGGTTTTGAGGAGCCCCTGTCGGTCCGTGTTCTCTCCCAGACCTTGCAGGATGGTTGAGTACGCCTCCTCCAGAGCAGGTAACCGCGACTCGTCCTCCGCCTCTTTCCGCGATGTCTCGTGTTTGTGCTGCACAGCGACTTTCTTCGTATCGACTGTCAGCTCGCTAAAGCCGTTACGACAGAGATACTCTGTGACAATTTTGCCATTGCACAAACCGTTTAATTCTGCCGCCTTTTGGTATTCCATTGAATGCAGTTTCAATAACTATTTAAGAGAGACTTAATTATAAATATTGTTATATCTTTTAAAATCAAAGTCGTAAATGCAATCAGATGTAGCTATATTCTTTCAGAACTGCAACCGGTTTCCAGGTATTGGTCGTTGTAGTGCCTCTCGAGTTGAGATTCAGTCGCAGTGTACGTCTCTCTCACTAACTCAGCGTAGCTTTTATAGGTGCCCTCCACTATCACTGTCCAATTGAACACGTCGGTGTTTAGTGTGAGCACGCGCCCTATTGTGTTTTGCACGTCACACCCTTTTTATGGGGTGTAATTGAATAATGCGTTGCAGTCATGCAAACGGCGTAAACTGATTCGTGATTTGCTAGTCTGAATGTAAAGACACAAATGAGCGTCAGAATTATGAGCATATGACTTCACGTGCTCACACATAAGCTAGACCCCCATAAGCTGTGTCAGACACGTCAAATTCCTTGAAAGTTTTATGTAATAGCCTAGTAATAATGACAATAAAAATTGGATTTGATAGTGTCTTTGTTGTTAGTTCTGTTTTTGTTGTTGTGAAATAAATGTAATAGGCAAAGAGTTCTATTAATTTGAAAAGTGCACACAATTACACATTTTACTTGACTTTACACTGATGTTTACTGTGTGTACAGATTTTAGGACATTGTATATCCCCTTATTAAAAGTCTAACCATAACACAATATTTTTTTGCATATTAATATTACATTAAATCATTATTTTAAATGTTTATTAAGTCATACTTTCTCAGGTTGCCTTGTGGGCACATTTTCATCCCATGATGTTGGCAAAACCTGATCAAAGTTATGAGATCATTTATAGAGGTTTTTAAAGTTGTATTTTTTTTCTTATTTATTGAAATCATATGACTGAAAATTTTAACATTAGGGTCATTCCTCATAGCAGCATATCCAAGACTGATTCCTGTGACAAAGCTCATTTTCCCAAAAAGGTCAGTATTCTTGGGATTTTTGCTTGAAATTCAATCATCTGAAAGTCAGGAGTGGACTGATAAATTGGGATAGTTTACAGTGGGTTATGTTATGATTGTATGCAGATAGACTTTATTTCATGCAAAATGAAAAAAGTAATGAATGAATTATTAAATGTATGAACAATGAATGATTGACATTAATGTTTTGGAATTATGTAATTGCTGGTTCCAGTGTTCCAGTACTCAAACACTTTTGCTCAGAAAGTACACAGGATCCAAGATCTTATCCAAAAGGAGATTATTTCATTGTGCAATGTACAAAAATAACTCAGCAGCTCCATTGCATCACTATATTGCGTCACTGTGTTTTATTTTTTATTTATTTATTTCTTTTCTTGTGATGATGGTGAAGGTTCGGGTACAGCTGGCCTTTAAGATGTGATATGGAAAGCTGGCTGACGGACCTAAATTATAATTTTCTCCTTGGAAAAACATCACAATGGAATTCAAGAGATGAGCCATCGGTTTCAGGACTTTTAGATGCTGCTTTGTGTGAATGTTTGCCCTTGGATGGGTTTAGGATAGTTCAATATAAATAAAATACAAAATGATAATGTGTAGTAATGTTTGATGTTTTTTTTTTTTTTATTATTGTTTTTGCACCAGGTCTTTACACCAGGAAATGTTACAGTTTAAGTGATATGTGTAACACATACACCAGTCACAGGTCAGACCATTTCTAAAAATTAATTAATTAATTAATTAGACATGAAGCACCATTTGGGAGCCAAAATATATAGCGGGGCTAAACCGAAGGACCTGGCTCACTAAAAAGCCAGAATTGCCATCACCTTCTGCACGCTCTGCTTAATGTAACCTGCTTGGACATTGGACAGTTCTGCTGTTCTGCTGTTAACAGGCCTGACGTCACCAGTGAATGACAAGATCAGGATATCGGAGCATGGCATGAATCACAGCATCCATGCAAGTACTGTAGATCAAATAAGCCATGTTACCGTAGAGACCAGGCGAACAAGGTGCTTGCCCCTCAGGCTTTGTGGACTGTCTATGACCCATGTGCATGAACAGAGAAAGAGTTTCTAACTAATTGCTGAAAAAACCTTAGGTACAAGCATGTGTTTTTTGGGTTGATATACATTATGTGATGTAGAAAAGCTGTTACTCTCCATATTGCAAGATTATGTCAAATTAATTAAACAGCTACATAAACTCTTTTATAAACATTTAGCGAAAGATAATTCTTTGAACTAAAATTAGCTCTTGAGTGCACACACAATGAAGCGTGTGTTATTTTAGGATGATTTATATGCTGCTATAGTGTTTATGAATATTTTAAAATTAGCTTGTATTTTTATATTTTACATTTTTATTTTACTTTTAGGTTAAGTTTTTGTGTTTTTTTAGCTTTTAATTTATTTTTCAGTTTTAGTTTTTGTAATTTAGTACAACTTGTACTTATTTATTGATTTATTTAAGTTTTTAATCAAATTTATCTTTTATTTCAGTTGTATTTATGTTTAGTTTTAGTTAACAAAAACAGCATAGGATACATTAAGGCAAGAGTCAACTATGATTACTGAAGGGTCAAAGATTACTGAAGCCTATCCCAGCATTGCAGAGCCTGGATGGATGGCCATATATTTAATGTCTATGAAACATGTTTGTGATGTACAAATGAATTGGAATTTACAGACACATGTGAGGCCACGCTAAGAGATGTTAAAACAGGAAAAGATATCTGTGCAAATCAGTTTGGAGAGGTTCTTCACGCACAGGACTTTTATATTTGATGATGATCTGAGGAACGAAAGCTGTGTTGATCACGCTTGAGATACAGGCCATATGAGAAACCATGTGTCTTTAAACAGAAGCTTCCCTTCACAAAAATGTGTGTTTTATTCAGAGACAGCTACATTCAGAACATGGCGAGACAAGTCTAGAATCAAACTGAGGAAATTTTATCAGATAGTGACATTAAAGAGTTCAGCAATGAAATAACCTTTTTTCAACATTGATGATAATTTTAAAAAATGTTACTTAAGCACCAAAGCAGCATATTAGAATGATTTCTGAAGGATCATGTGAAACTGAAAATTAATGATGCTAAAAAAAAAAAAATCAGTTTTGCAATCACAGGAAAAATTATGTTTTAAAATATATTAAAATAAAAAACAGGTATTTTCAATTGTAATGATATTGCACAAAATTGCTATTTTTCATCAAATAAATGCAGCCTTGTTGAGCACAACATAGGCCTTCCAAAATATATATTTTTTTTATAATTTATGAAAAAAAAAAAGACAAAACAGTACATGATTTCGAGGCATATGATAGAGGTGGTTATATTCATTGAGTCTTTAGTTTTTTTGAATTGGTAGATCAAGTTCACAAACCATTGACAAAGACTCATTTATTCATTTAGCAGGCTCTTTTATCCAAAGCTACTTAAGATTACTGAAAAACTTTGATTTCAGTCTGTTCACCTCTAAAGCTTTTGCATATGGTTTGAGAACTGTGAATATGGACTAGTTTGCTTATGTAACTATACACAAAAGAACAACGCATGCATATTCAAACTTTGAATGAAATATGGGTTTGGAATGACACAATGGTAAATCACGTAAATCGTTCTTCATGGCAACACATTTGTAAAATACAAACTCTATTCCTTTTTGGCATGTTATTGAAAATATTAAGAAAAATGACTACTATATTTACTTTAATGCTGCCTTCCATTCTAGTATCACGCATTAATTCCTTGGAAATAGCATTTTGCCAAAGAACTTGTGATTTCTCGTTTCATTCACATGAATTCTCAAAGCATACCAAATACACCAATCATTGATCTAAATATCCTTACAAAATCCATTTAAAACAACTCACTTTCTGTAAGTTTTAAAAGTCGTACCTTTATAGTGTAATCACTAAGAATGAATAACTACTAGATAGCAAAAAACAGCAGGTATAGCAACAGTTTACAGTGCAACTAATCAGAATAAATTGAATTAAAAGAATACCAATCTATTAATCCACAGAGAGGCATATGAATATCAAAGGATCTGAGTATTGTTAGATGAAAACCATATGTTGTTAGAGACCAAGCACACATGAACTTCTCTGTATTGTAAAGGTCAGTATTTGACACTGTGGCTTACAGGGGATTTAAAGAACAGCCTGTCTTTGTCGCACAACATTGCACCCATGAAGGGGACACAGGATAAAGGGACAATTGCTCACATAATAGTCAACACTATTTTGTTTTCTTTCTATGTAGAAACTTTTTTCCCACTATTTTTTGTTTTTGTTTTTGTTTACTATTTTTGTTATAATTTTTTAAAGAAGATTTTTCCACATTTTTATGCCACATTAGAGGCACAACTGAAAACTGACAAGTGTTTGACATTGCTGTAAAAGTAATAAGTTCTAAATTAAGTTTTGTTCAGATTATTCTTTCTTTTAATTCCATTGCAGTATGGTGTCACTGTGGCTGTTCGGTTTTCTAGTTACCTAATCATCTACATGACACATAGAGAATCAAATCACATTATGGAAGTTCTGATCCATTCACGCACGTTTGCTTTCAGCACAGACAGTTAACGTCTTAATTTGTGTTTGTTTCTTGCCTTGTGAAAGCTTGCCAATATAATTGCCATTTTATCAATTGAAATATTACATTTTAAAATAAATTCGGAAATATATGCCACACAATATCTTTATTTTTTTTTTTATGTACTCAGTTATCAATTTTATCTTAATTCATGTAAGGCCTCAAATTAGAACTTTTATAAAATATAAAAGTAAATAAATCAATATTAATTAAATTGTATTATTTATAAATTACAGTTGTATCTCTAGACAATTACCTTTGGGTATGATTTTATTAATACAGTTGTCTGATTGATTTATATTCTCAAGCATTCAGAAATCCCACAAAATAAAATTAAGCAGTTTTACTACGATAAAACCATGGTTCATTTTGGTAAGGGTTGTAGCCTAATGTCCACATGTTTTTGTTGAAGAAATTAAAGAGGCTGTAGCAAAAAACAAGTTTTACTACAAATAGCAAAATGTTGTTTTTACCATGGTTTAACTAGTAACATAATAATGTTCTTTTCATATTTTATATAACATTTTCCATGTTATATATTTATGTATAAATGTATAAATTTGTGAAAATGATTAGGCAGCCGCCGCACACACACACCATAAAGAATAACACTGCGCATTTCAAGGCACTTCAGTGGACCTGTTTGTCAATGTTACAAATATTTTTTATATATCAATAATAAAGTATGACAGGCTTTTACTCAAGTCTTTATCACTTTATTAAAATTAGGCAAAACAAAACGTCAAGTGTTTACTTTTCACAAGCCATATCGTAGAGGTCCCTTTCATAGGTCAATTCGATGCTGCGGTGGCGTCACCGTATGGGAACACCTTTCGGTTTGACGAATGTATGAATCCATATAACATCCCGCCAATTTTATTGGCCAAATAGCGCTTGGCGTACACATAGTATAATTGAGTGCCACGTGCTATTTCGCTCAGATTTCATTTCCTTCAGGAAAGTGAATTATCTGTGCCTTAGGAAAGCATCTTGCATTCTCAGCAACAATTATTCGAGCAGTGTTCAACTCCTCTTCACAGATGTGATGAGTCAAACGAAAGGTAAGGAGCCGTATAACAGGTTTAACACAGGGAGGCACTCATGAGAGGTCCGTTTAGCAGCCCTGTCCTCTATATGATAGCCTGAGGCTAAAGTTCTGCGCTCGGGAGGGTAAATTTTCTCTAGGTTGCCCTCGCGTCTAACCCCAACCATAACGATTCTGCGGTTGCCAAAGGCGCCACACGAGGCGGTGGTTTGGGGCGATGTGTGTGGCTTGGACTATGAGGACAGTATTCACTAAAGTTTTTTCCTCTTCACTTAAACGATGTTTGCCAACCGCGGCTTTGAACTCAGAGTAACGTCTCACCCCCTCTGGAAGGCTTGAGTCGCGTCTAATCTCTCCAAAAATTTTACACCACTTTATGGCAGTTCATTACGAAAAAGGTATCACAAGCCGAGGCTGTAAAAGATCTTCAGCGGGCAACAGATTTGGCACTAAGTGCTACCAAACACACTGCCTGAGCAGTGAACCGTTCTATGATTGGGATGTTAACGGTCAAGCGCCACCTTGGCTAATCTTGCCGACATTACAGAAATCCTGAATCAGACGGCAAAAGCCTCTCGTCCTCAATCCCCTAACAGCAATTCCTAATACTTCTGCTGTTCGTCAGGGACTGTGCCCTCCACTAGAGAGCGCTGTTGGACCACTAAAGCACATCCAACCCTCTTACTGCAGTCCCCAAGCTCTAACATTGACTGTCTCGCAGCAAAAGGCTCCTTGAGCATCACTGGATCAAGCATCACTGGATCGAGCTATTTGCTATGCATGTGGGAAAGCTGCAGCCACAGGATGCTCTGAAACCACTAACGTTTTCCAGGCTGCAGGGCAGGGCTTGCCCGGCATTTTCAATATGGGTGTTATGCACAATTCGTCACGGATACACCATTCAGTTTTGAAAAAGCCCGCCTCTTTGCCTTGGAAATCTTCCCACAGTTGTTAAAACAAAGGAAATTGCAGTGCTGCGGCAGGAGATGTCATCTCTGCTGGAAAAAGGGGCTATAAAAGTACACCACTCTCAGATGGAGTCAGGTTTTTACAGCCACTTTTTGGTAAAAAAAAAAAACATATTGGATTTACGTTTAAATCTTGCACTCAGGATGAGCAAAATCAAGATGTTGATGGTAAAGTCTATTCTGTCTCAGATTTAACTAAACAATTGGTTTGTCACAATCTATCTGAAGGATGCATATTTTCATATTCAGATCATCAAGAGACACAGGAAGTTCCTCAGATTCACTTTGGAGGGCAAAGTGTATCAATACTGTGTTCTTCCCCTTGGCTTAGCCATGGCTCTTCGAACATTACGAAATGCATGGACCCAGTTCAGGCCCCAATGCAGCTCCAGGGCATTCATGTATTAAATAACCTGGATGATTGGCTGGTGTTAGCACAATCGCAGACTCAAACACACTCTAATCAGGATTTTGTGCTGAATCATCTAAACAGCCTGAGTTTATGTACAAATTTCCAGAAGAGTGTTTAATCCCCTCTCAGCGGATAACCTTTTTGTGAATAGACTTGGACTCTCGCGTGATGTCGGCAAGATTGTCCCTCCCGTGCGTTCAGTCTTTCACATCATGCCTGTGCCACTTCCAAGCAGGTCGCGCAGTGACGGTGAGTTTGTGTCTCAGACTTCTGGGTCTAATGGCGGCAGCATCTTCTGTAATCCATATGGGCTCACTTCACAATGTGCCCATTTCAGTGGTGGACGAAAAAAAAAGCAGAGGATTTCACCCCTTTGTTTTGCATCGGACGATTTTAATGACACAGAGGTGTGTTGTGTCAATAAAACATTGGATGTTCACCAAATTCCTTTGAACTAGTTTCTGTTGGGGATTTGTTTTTGCCACGAGACTGTCATGACAGACGTTTGACGGGTTTGGGAGCTGTTTCAAGGATGTCCAGCTCACGGAGTCTAGACGGTGACACAACACGGCTGGCATATAACAGGTTGGAATCGCTATTGGTTTTTCTAGCGCTCCAATATTTATTGAGACTGCTGTTTGGCCGTCAAGTGTTAAACAGGTCAGACAGCATAGCGGTTGTCTTGTATCTGAATCATCAAGGTGGATTACACTCTCGCCCCCTGTTTAGGCTGGCAAATAATATTCTTCTAGGTCACTTTGGTCTCTTTGGCCATGTAAGGCAAGTGTTTGGAGAGGCGGAAGTGGACTTATTCGCGTCAAGCATGACTATGCATTGGCCACTGTGGTTCTCCCTATGCCTTCCATCACTCCTAGGCTTGGACACGATTGGCCAAGAACCAGCTTATATGCTTTTCCTCCAATTCAACTAATTCCAGCAGTGCTAATCAGAATACGGCTGGACAGAGTGGAGCAGCTGCTGTTGGTGGCTTCGTGGTGGCCCACACTGCCGTGGTTTGCGGATCTGGTCAATCTGCTAATGGGCTCTCCGTGGGAGATTTCCCTCAGACAGGATTTACTATCGCAATCACGAGGGATGATTCGGCAACCAAGGCCAGATCTATGGAAGCTGTGGGTGTAGCCTCTGAGCGGAGTAAGTTAATATGTCCCGGTCTTTCAGTTGAAACCACAGAGACGATAATGAATTCTAGGGCAGTTTCTATGAGATGCTTATGTGCTTTCAAATGGAAACTATTTACTGCCTGGTGTGGAATTTGTAATATGTATCCAGGCTTCAGTAATGGAGTTTCTTCAAGACAGTTTTTCTGATGGAGTCACACCAGCTACTCTTAAAGTTTACATGGCAGCCATTTCAGCTAATCACGTATATATAGATGGTACTTCAGTGGGCCGTCATCTGCTGGTCTCTCACTTCATTCAGAGTTCGCAACAGCTAAGGCATTTCTGCCCTGCGCAAGTTCCTTCATGGGATTTATCCATTGTGTTGCAAGGTCTATCAGGACATCCGTTCGAGCCCTTGGATACTGTAATTGGAAAAAAATCCTGATTTTAAAGATAGTTCTTCTTTTGGCTTTATCCTCCCTCAAGAGAGTTGGGGTTTTACAGGCTCTACCCACTGCACCAGGGTTTGTGAAGGTATTGCTGCGACCGAGGCCTAATTATGTCCCTCTTTGCCCTGTCAGAGAGCTGAAGACTTACAGTATGTTGATCGAACAGCTTCAGGTGTAAGTCTGACCAGCTGTTTGTCTGTTTTGGACATAAAAATAGAGGCCATGCTGTCACAAAGCAACGCATGCACCACTGGTTGGTGGAGGCTATATCTTTAGCCTATTAGGTGCTCGGACTCACTTCGCCCCTTAGGAATTAGAGCTCAATCCACGAGAGCAGTGGCTTCATCACAAGCTTTTTTCAGTGGATCTTCTATGGATGATATCTGTGCTGCAGCAGGACGCTCCTCACCGAGCACTTTTGTCAAGTTTTACAGTCTGGATGTGAGGACGGCTACTGGCTCCCGGGTTTTCTCTGCTTGAGCAGATGCTTTCCTTAAATCCTAGCTATCAGGTATGGCAGGCGTTATAGTATAGGGTTCCCATATGGTGATGCCACCATAGCATCGAAGTCACCTATGAAAGGGAACATCTCGGTTACGTATGTAACCACGGTTCCCTGCATAGGGAACAAGATGCTGCGGTCCTGGCCGTTCCGTATATTGATAGCGATCTTTCTTCAGTTCATGAAATTTGAGTGAAATAGCGAGCGGGACTCGCGTAGGGCGGTGCCAAGTGGTATTTGGCCAATAAAAATGGCGGAATGGTATAGGGCTTCAGACATTCGTCACACCGAAAGGTGTTCCCATATACGGTGAAGTCACCGCAGCATCTCGTTCCCTATTCAGGGAACCGTGGTTACATACATAACCGAGATGTTATATTTAATCAGGTCATGAATTTTAGTGGGGGATTGTGTGTATAGTGCACATGGACAGGAGTTTTTTTTCTTTCTTTCTTTCCTGTGAGGACCAAATGATCAGTGATAGCAGAATGAATGTCACACGTTTTAAAATCAACAAAATGGGAAATTATATATATGAATTTGCATGCTCACAGATGAAAACAACAGAGAATAAAACAGTGTTGGCCTAGCTCTGTCCTTGTCTGACAGTTTATCAGAATTATTGGCCCGAGTCGTGAGCCCGTCTTTTTTTAAACCCCTTCTCCCAAAACAGTTAAAGGTTCAGTTTTGTATGTTATGGAAAATGTATTTTAATTAATTTAATTTTTTTTTAATAAGTTAGTGTAGAAAAACGTTTGGAGCATTTTTTGTTTGTTAAATGTAAGTTTTTTTTGTTTGTTTTTTAGTAATGACAGTGAGATGATCATAGCGTATGTTTGATCAGTGTAGCCTTTTCAACTTATCACGACTTGCCTAAAATAAAATCTATAGATATATATCAGTTCAATATCACAATGCTAGTTTAAACATTTAGGGCTCTATGAAATCTGTTTTATTTTTCCTAAATTCCATTTTATTTTTTTCAAAATTCCATTTTTCCGGATTCTGTTTTTTTCCATTTCAATTTTTCTCAACTCCTTTTTAATAGTTTATTAATCATAGATTCACTTTTTTGCCAACAAAGGGGATTTACTATTAAAATTCAAACATGGAAGAAATGTTGTGTGATTATTCCTTAAAAAATAATGTTAGTTTCATTTTAGTAGTAGTAGTCTATGTACATTCTGATTAAAAATAGACTTCAGAACAAACCAGACTTTTATTTTGACGGGTTGCCATGAATGCCTTTAAAATTCTGTGCATGTGATATGTTTATGTTCAAATCAGATGGTCAAATGCTCATGAAGTGACTCTCAGAGCAGTTCTGGAGATGTTCTTCATGTATTTTCGTCCTCATTTAGTGAGACGGCAGATGCTGAAATCACCGCAAGCGTCACACGCGCTAAAACTGAATTCTGTTTTTATGAATGGATTCCTTGATTCCGTCCGTGGTTTCCGCATCGTCGAAAACATAGGACCGAATATTTGCCTCATGTCACAGACACGCCAGGCTCCAACACCATCCAATCACAGTGCACCTGAGTACTGATCACACACACCTGGCCCTCGTCAGCACCCTATTAACTGGCACATAAAAGACACTCACATACACACAAAGCCACTGTCCGGTCTTGTTTGCAACTAGGGGTCACATACATGATTACTGCAAGGACTTCCATAGTTTTCACTATCCCATCTGCTTGTGTCAATAAACCACCTTACCTGTGATCTCCCGTCTCCGACCTGTCTGTACTGTAACACCTCACAGACATGAAAAATATTTATATATGTCGGTAAAGGGACAAAAGTTTAGAATGTCTACGCCACCCTGGGTCTAGCCCAGGGACATTTATTAAATAAATTTCTTCCTTTTTTTTAGGCAACACAGGTCAGCTCACGATTAATTGGCAGGGAATGCAGATATACAAAAATATTTTTTTATTACGATTAATAAAAGGGTTTCTATTACATTGAGGGAGGTAGAAAAAAACAGAGCTTAGGGCTGACTGTGAATATACAAAAGTGCATGCTGGTACCTAGTCAGAGCATATCCTTTTTAGGAGTGGAGCTAAATTCAATTAATATTTGAGCGCGTCTGTCTGAAGAGCGCTCACAAAAACTGATCAGCTCTCTCGCAGTCTTCAAGCTGGGACACTCTCCCCCATTGAAATGCTTTCAGAGGATGCCACTTGAACAGTATGCAAATTAGGACTCTTACATATGCGACCACTTCAGCTCTGGCTGAAAAGTCTCATGCCACAGAGCGCATGGCATACAGGCACCTTGCGTCAATGAGTAACACACGACTGCCCCCTTGGCGCGATATGACACTGTATCGCCAGGGTGTTCCTATTGGCCAAGTGATCAGGAGAAAACTGTTACGACAGGTGTTTCCTCGAACTTTGAAGGCTGAAGTGCACAGAGTGTATGAAGGGGCGCTCTGAGTGGTAGCTCGGTCCAATGCTGCTCGAAGCGCATTTGAAATATTCTTTTCTTTAATACCAGTGAGGTTGAGCCAAAGGTGGCACTCAACCATCACCGTAGAGCGTGGCAGCCGCTTGACCTGAAGCTGAGAATAATTAAGACCAGATAAGATGTGACTTGACAACCCTTCAAAGGAAGGCGAGGTCGAAACATCCTGGTTGCGGCCGAGTTCTGCGCAAGATGCTCGGCAAGAGTATCTTCCACCACAGCGTTTGTGATGTGCGCTAAATAAGGCTGCTTCCAGGACCTCGAAATCTTTTGGTGGAGGTCCTGGAAGAAGAGCAGTGGATTATGGGGCTTGGCAGCTACACGACTAGTTAGGAAATGGATAGGGATTCGGCCTGGGCTGCGTCCACATCCAACCCCAGTTTATCCACAGCGTGGGTAACCACATCCAACAGCTCACAAACAGCATTTCTCCTGTTTGCTCGGAGGGAGAAAATCGCATGTGCCAGCCAGGATGTCCTCTGAGTCCAAAGCCGCGGTGGACAAAACATTGTTTGTTAAAGTAACTCTGCTGATTTATCACACTCGAGTGTGGGAGAGCGAGCAAAGTGGAAAAAACCCCAGTGCCGCACTGTCCTCATAGTCCAGGTTGCACACATCGGCCCAAGCCACTGCTTCGTGCAGTGCCTCTGCAACCGCAGAAGTGTTACAGCAGGGGTTCGACACGAGGGCGACCTTATAGAAAATTCCTGAGCGCAGAACTTTAGCTGCAGGCTATCACGGTGAGAACATGTAGAGAGGCTGCTAAGCATACCTTTCCTATATATATATATATATATATATATTAATATTGGACTTTATAAAATATACAGTTTACTGTGTAGATTTGGAGAAAAATAAAGTCTGTTAAAATGCATTATAACACTGATTTTTTTCCTGCTTTTTCTACATGCATTATTAAAATTCCTTAAGAGTTAACATGAAATTTTCAGTAAATTATTTTTCAAAACAATCATGATTCAGACAAAATCTGTCACAATACATTATAACTGACCATTTCATGATTTTTATAGAGGCATTATTGAAATTCCTTCAGAGGTGACATGAAATGTTCAGTACATTCAATTTAAGGGTGACCGTGACTGTGTCCATGTCAAATTTCATAGAGTTTTACTGTATGATTTGGGAGAAAATTAAACACAAAATCTATCACAATTAATAATAACATAATTTATTGCCCTTTATAGTGTCTATTGGATCAGGAATGAAGAGACAGAGACCCGGTGTTGACATTGAAAATATTTTATTAATGTCACTTATTAATCTAGTATCAGAAGATAATTGACCAAGAAGATATAAATCACAACTACATAAATCTCTCAATTCCTGGTTTCACAGGTACTTGTTTATTAGCTCTCAGAAACATAGGACACTGTTCAGCCTTGCATGTAAAACTTATTAACGAAACTTATTAAAAGCCCAAAAAGAAAAACGCAACAACAACAACCTACCGGAGTCCACAACATCAATAGACGGCATCATTGACAAGCTCTTGATACGATATTGATATAGATATACAATATTAAGTAAAAGTGATGTGACAGCCAAGTATGGTGACCCATACTCAGAATTCGCGCTCTGCATTTAACCCATCCAACACAGCATAACCACACACACACCATGAACACACACCCGGAGCAGTGGGTAGCCATTTATGCTGCTGCACCTGAGGAGCAGTTGGGGGTTCAGTGCCCTGCTCAAACACACCTCAGTCATGGTATTGCCAGCCAGAGACTCGAACCCACAACCTTAGGAGTCAAACTCTAACCATTCGGCCACGGATTCCCCAATAAGTAGGCAACATATCATTCTGCAATTATTTATAATACGTAATAATAATAATAATAATAATAATAATAATAATAATAATAATAATAATAATAATAATAAACTATCAAACTGCAAATTGTGTCTATATTTGGATATATATTTTTCGGAAAGTTTCAGCAATATACCATGTCAGGTCAGGGATCACGTAATACGTAAAAGAACATCTGAATCATTTTCAACCGATTCTCTGAAACCAACTGTTCAAACGAACCGACTCACGGATTTGAGTCGGACATCCCAACACGGATCACCTAGCTGGAATTCGAGCGGGGAAGTGACGCATTCTTCCAGAGTCTTTCCCCATCCGTATCCGCCGGAACACAGAACTCCGCGCAATTGGAGTCCCTTGATGTCAGTCAACCGCAGCTTAGCCTCCACCTCTCTTGATTCTCGTCTCTGCTGCACTTGGCGACCATATCGGCCGTCAGGAAAAGAAATACCAACGGGATGAGGGGATCGTAGGCCATGTAAATACAAAACGTAAAATGTTCACGATTTCATCGACACGTTGATATTCCGTTTGCTTTGCGATTGTCGCAGTTATGCTCCCGATCGTATCCCGTCCGTGTGTTTTATCCACCACCGTCTCTAGCCTCGGGAAAATGTACCCGACTATTCTTGATTGCATTTTTTTCGCAAACAAAAGAAGACACCAGAAAAAGCAATAAAAGACCACGGCAGAAGGATCGGTGAGTTTATCTCTCCGTGTGTTGTGAATGCTCATCGATTATTTCATATTATGGTGAATGTTCGATGGCTTTTAACTAGTTTTTTTCCCAGTCGGCCCCTTTCTGATTGTTCGAAGCCGGTTTAACTAAAGCTACCAAGAGAAATATAGAGACACTTCAAATGAAGTACGTTGGGTTATTCAGCACAGACTTAGATTGATGAACCACATATAATTAATGCAATTCAGTAGTACTAATAGCAGGTATATTGTGGAGAAAATCATGAAGATATCCAGAAAATACCGCTATTTTCAAACTGCTGCTGGTGGATTGACTGCAATACCTGACTGTAGTGTAGGTGCACTGTTAATGCAAAGGCCTACACGGTTTATCACCAGAGTTTAAGTCATGTCAGTAAATAAATTATGGCATTCGATTGTTTTTATTGAGATACATTTATGCACGACAAATAAAAATAATAAAAAGTAATTTTCATTTATCTTGGGTCCAGATTTATTAGGTGTATACACGTTACAGCTCATGGAATGACATACAATAGAAAAGCTTGCCCATTTTTATATAATCATTGTCACAAATACATTTTGTTTAATGGCAATATTTTACCATTATAGGGGAAAGTAAAATAAAAAATCAAATTGAATCTGTTCATTCTGAATCTGAACAATTGGCCATTACGTGGAAGATCAAATCATAAAATTGAATATAAAAGAATCCATAAATAATCCCAGCAAATAAGACAATCCCCACTACAATGTGCTTTTGAGACAGCTATGTGACAGCTGCACAGTGTCTGTGGAGAAACAAAACCCATACTGAATCTGTTAATAGAAACTCCTAGATATATGTCATGAAATATGTCAAATTTTAGATAATTTACTAAGCACATTTGAAATATCTGGGATGTTTTTATAACTTCCAAGAGGCCATTTGCCCAGAGCCTTTGGTTAGTTTCTTCAAAATGTATGTTTGAATTTGCCAAAAGTGTATTGATCCAAGTGTTATCAAGTGGGAAATGTTACTCAATATGGGCTTAATGCCTATCTATATGCCCTCTATAGGGAGTTGTGGCCCATTGTTGCATAAGATCTACAGTGGTGTAACCTCAGTAGGCCCATAAAACCGCCTTAACACTTCAGTTTTATAGAGGTCACTTTCTTAAAAAAGTGTAGTTTGAGGATGCCTAGGAACATTTTCTATTTCAGCAGACCTCCTGCCACAGTACTAGACCGTAAGATTGTGGGTTCATTTCTGAAAACAAATTATCTTTAGAAATATTATCCGTAGGTCAGAGTATTAAAGATACATTCTCATACTGACATACTTCCGTGTGCAGAGGCTAAGGCCTGTCCAGATATTTTAGTTGTCTTGAGCGGGGCTTAGACATTGCAACAGACGTTTCCTAGAAAGCTTCTTCGCTGCACTAAGTACATTAGTGACACTGTACAGTAAGGTCTCATTTGTTAACATTAGTTAATGCATTAGCTAACATGAAATAATAATTTCAAATGTTCATTGTTTGTCCATGTTAGTGAATTTTCTAATGTTACAAGATATTACTTTTTTAAAGATGTTTTGGTAGCACTTTATTTTACAGTCCTGTTCCTCATGTACATACTATGTACTTATTATAGTAATTACAATAACTATGTAATAACTAGGTACTAACCCTGAACCTACCCCTAAACCTAACCCTACCCCATTGTAGTTACCTTGTGTTACCAGAACTTTCTTAGATAAATACACTGTAAGTTCACTATAAGTACATGTTAGTACACGTACTGTAAAATAAAGTGCAACCGATGTTTTGATTAATCTTATGTTAATTTAAATATGTAGTTAATTCTAACAAATTAAACGCTTTTGTAAAGTGTTAATAGTATATCTGCATGTTTATCAGGTGTAACTTCATGGTAGCAATATATAATTTAAATTAGTCTCAAATATAAATCCTAATAGATTTGTTGGTTTTAATTTAGTAGAGAAATTATGCGGTTACAGCTCTCTTGAAATGTATATTAGGCTACACTGATTTTTGGTGTGATGCCAGAATCATTTTAGGTTCCCCAACATTTAAGTGTACAGTTATGCCACTTTTTACACGATGTAATATAAGTCTCAGGTGTCCCCAGAATGTGTCTATGAAGTTTCAGCTCAAAATACCCCACAGATAATTTATTATATCATTTTGAAAATGCCTTTTTTGAATGGAAGCAGAAACCTGGGAAATAAAATGTATTTCTTTAAAGACAACATTTATTGACCGCCACCACTATTCCAGTCTTGAGAAATCATTCTGCTTAAGTTCAAAAGAACAGCATTTATTTGAAATGGAAATATTGTGTAACATTATGAATGACTCCATTCAGCAGAGATGCATTCTAGTGATCAAAAATGTAATTCCTTTAAAAAAACAACAGCAACAGTAGTGTACATAATGCTCTTAAGTTTAATAATAAAACATTCTTTTTTTACTTTTATTACATGGATCAAAATTGTGTGGTCCTATATTAACTATGGCTCTAAACCTCTGATGTTTCTAGCGTTTTAAAGGACTACTGTAGAATTGAAAGGTGTTGCCACATTTTTCATAGAGCAACTAAAGTAAAACCCACAAGAACTGTGGCTCTGTCCATCTTATCTGTTGTGCAAGGAAGTACAACCCACCCTGTCTGTCTGCTATCTAGAGCATGGATGTTATCATCATGCAATATCAGTACAACTTTACCACTTACTGTACTTGTATTTTATTTCACATAATACAGATGTTTTTTCATTTAATATGGTTTCTTGTCAGAGAAGGGCATATTTAGCATCTAGTATTTTCCGCAGTAACTGAAGATGTATGCGGTTGATAGGGGCCCTTTCTCAGTCTCATGCAGTGCTCAGACTTTTATCAAAGGAGTTCAGGCATGTACAGTATTCAGTGTGTTTCAAATGACTCTGTAGTTTTGTGAGTGTCTGTCCAGCATGTGAACATGGCGGACTGCTCCACACTCCTTCCTCTTCTGGCTCTTGGGTGCTGGAGATGTCTGGTGTAGAATTTGGCTGCAGTATCAGGTGAAGGGGGGTGAGACCTGGGGAACGGGGGGGGGGGGGGGGGGGGGCAAGGCTTGTTAGCGTTCTTGGTAGCAGAAACCCAAGCTGAGTAGAGAATAGCATAGTATTTAACGGGCTAGTGTTTTGTGATCTTGTGCCAGAATTCATCTGCAGACTGCCCTGTTGCATCTAGTCAAAGGTAGAACAAGTGGAACAGATCTACTAATCCATTATTATGTATCAACTACTGCAGAAACTGAAATCGTGGAGTTTCCTGTAAGCTGCAGAGTAAGAAGGTTTAAATGTAGATGTTCTTCCTCTGAAGCACAAGAAGCTCAATGAATTATTCTCAAATCATGCTGGGGAACATAATCATCAGGTCTGACACAGACTGTCATTGAAGTAAAAGATGTGCAAACCACGTTATCAGACATTTTGAAATTGTTTAAATGTTAAGCAGTGAATCCAAGAAGTAATGAAAACATTTGTATTTAAATGAAAGCATTTTCACTGTATGTTGGACATAGATCCTCTTTAGAGATTTCGAGACAATTGCTTTCTGCTGTAATTGTTCTTTATCTTGATTTTGTCATATATGATTCTTGCATAATTTGTAGTGTCTAAAGGTCTGAATATGCACCAAGTGGTACTTCGCTGTTTAAGTATGATTTCCACTTAGTTGAGGAAGGGGTGCTGCCTTTCCCAAAATGCTGCCTCAACCCAAATAATTTAAAATAGTTTTTAGTTATTTAGTTTTTTTAGTTTTTTTGCTCTTTGGGTGTGATTCTGTCTCTTAGCCACACAAGGCAGCCCCACAGCCAAGCACAAAACTCCCCTGTGTCACATGCACAGTTCAAGAAAACATGATTGATGGAAGCATTTAACCAAACAGTCAGATACATTTAGTCAAGTTATTTCCAAGATTACCATTGCATAGAATGTATACGCATTCTTCCAAGATATATTTATCATTCCTTTACTTGTAAACCCCTCAGATATGAACATGGTTGAGGGCTGTAGTACTACTACTTTGAATTGGTCTTTTGCCAATTGGGTTTCAGAAGACAGTATATTGAAGATCTTCACAGTTGGTGTGTGTTGAGAAGCGGTTGACTTTAGGTGATAGACTTGGTCTTGAGATCAGGGTGCACTAGGAAGTTAAAGGATTAGTTCACTTTCAAATGACAATTTCCTGATAATTTACTCCCCACCCCCCCATGTCATCCAAGATGTTCATGTCTTTTTCTTCAGTCGAAAATAAAGTAAGGTTTTTGAGGAAAACATCCCATGATTTTTGTCCATATAGTGGACTCAAAGTGCTCTAAACGATCCCAGCCGAGGAATTAGGGTCCTATCTAGTGAAACAATCTGTCATTTTCAAATAAAAAATAAATTAAAATAAACATTTATGTGCTATTTATATACTGCAGTTTGACCTTCAACCCATTGGTTCGCATTGAAGTCCACTATATGGAGAAATATCCTGTAATGTTTTCCTCAAAAATCTTAATTTCTATGTTACTGAAATCAGAAAGACATGAACAGTCTCGGAGGACATTTTTATTCTGAAATTGAATTAATCCTTTAATGTACATTCTCTGTTGCGCGTCCCAACCTTGTTTACCATGGCATGGTTATATAATATCAATTTACTGCTTGTTCTAGTGATTTCAGTAGTGCTAACATTGGTCACGCAACACCTTTTGCGCAATAGTCTTGTTTCAATTCTATACAACTTTTTTTTTTATTGATAATCTAGGCAAAAGCAAATGACCCTTGACTTCATATTTACAACACAATTTCACAGAATACATTTTAATGAACTCTCTAACCCCTTTTTGTGAACCCTTCTGACCACCCTGCACCACAATTTTACAAATGTTATGTAGTGCAAGTTCATTTTGGAAGTGGAGCAAGGTTCCCGAGTTTGGGGGGAAAGGTCAGGCTTGTTGGCCTCTATGCACATTGTCGCCATAGCTGCACTGCCAGATCTGAACTTTGATTTATGGTCATCTTTTATGCTTTGAGGCTGGCTTTGAAAGGGACAAAGACCAGAAAACTACAGAGAAGAAGGGTAGAAAAGACAGAAGGAAGATGCTGAGAGTTAATAAGCTTTGGCTGTACTTGCACTAATTTGCCGTCCTGACATTGAGCAGCAGGTTTTTGCAGCAGGTTCTGCCAAAATGTCACCATGTTCAGTATTTGGAAACATGAATGAGGGTGAAGGTTTAAAAGTACAGGAGTATTATGTCTTGCTTTCCTTGGGTTATGCAAAAAAAAAAAAAAAAAAAATCAAGACTAAAGAATTACCTCTTTTAGTTCATGAGTTGGAATTTGATATGACAGAATGAGGAAACTGCCTCTCCTTCATGGCTGTTTAAACTTTTTTTTTGTAAAGTCAACAGTTTTTCAGTATTTAAAGGTGCTGTAGGGAACTTTTGTAAAAAAAAAATATATATATATTTTTTACATATTTATTAAACCTGTCATTATGTCCTGACAGTAGAATATGAGACAGATAATCTGTGAAAAAAATCAAGCTCCTCTGGCTCCTCCCAGTGCTCCTATTGCCATTTGCAGAAACTCCATCGCTCCCGGTAAAAAGTAACCAATCAGAGCTGCGGTCCGTAACTTTGTGTTCAAAATGTAGAAAAATGTATATAATAAGCGAGTATACCATGAATCCATTTTCCAAACCTTGTTTTTGGCTTGTCCTGAATCACTAGGGTGCACCTATAATAAGTGTTTATATTCGGACTATTTTAGATTGCTTCGGGGATACCGCGGCGGACTAACACAGTACCTTTGTGATTCTTCATAGACATTAACAGAGAGAAGTAGTTCCGGCTACAATGTTCTTCCGCAAGACGCAAGCAGTTCTGTTTATTAACTGCTAGAGCGTCAAAAGTTCCCTACCGCAGCTTTAAGTCCGGACAAGACCAGTTTCAGACTGAAGTCGAAGATCATAGGAGCATTTGGACTCATGTTTGATATGAATTCGATTATGACACCACAAACAAGCCTTTGCACATTGTAAAATTCAGATATGTTTAACTAGAAACACAAAGTTTTTGACACATTAAAGAATTACAAAATTTCTAAATTCCTTTTAACTGTTTTTGCTATCATTTGCTACTAAATTCAGTTATAAATTTTACAATTTCCTCTCTGCACAAAATTTTGTCTGCACTTCCCATTCCTAATCCATATCTGAATCTATGCTGATACCTAGGGCTGCACAATTAATCAAATTTCTAATTGTGAATACAATTATGGATGCCACAATTACGTAATTATTCAAAGCGGCAATTAATTGTTCAAAGTCCACTTATGTTATTCTGCATGCTTAAGATGCGTTATTTATTTATTTCTTTTTTTTTTTTTGCATGTTATCTTAAGGTTTTTCCTCATTATTTTAATTTTAGTTTTAGTATAACATTTTAATACCATTCCTATTTTTACTTTTTTTTATAATTTAAAGAAGAAACCAATCCGATGTACATTTGAGGCTTAATACTATAAGTTTTTTACTTAGTGTTTTTAGCTTGTATATTTTCATATAAAAATACGGCACAGAGTTGCATCAAACAATGGTATAAACATCATTCAATGTAAATTGCCATAATAGTAATTAATAATTGCAATTACAAATTCAAGAGGATTAATCGACAATTATGATTTATAATCGTGTTGCCCTACTGATACCAGTTGACGATTTTCTGTCAGCACCACAATTCATAAGTTGAAATCTGTAGTGCATTTACACAACACCCAGCAGCCTCTAAAAAATGTGACACCCATCCTTTTCTTCTCCACTACCTGAAATAAGGTGAATAATGCACTGTAGCTCTTTCTCCCCCATGACCCATATTCTGTTGTTCTTTTTTGTTAGGAGACTTGACGAACTATCATTAATTATTCAGGCTCATTCAGGCTTCTGTTGTTGTGACATATTTCACATTAAATAATTTAAAGTCCTGGTTTTTGATTGCAAATTGATGCATGCTTTGATAGTTATTTCTTTTTCATTGTGAAATGATTAAGGAAGATAGGATTTATAGAGCTCATGAAAATCTTCTCAGTTCATTAGTTGCAGAGTGATCTGTTGAAGCAGGTCAGAAAAAGTCAGACTCAAACCGGCATTGTAACTCAGCCCACACCAGCGTGTTGACTGGGAGAAGATCCATGAGTTCATTTTTAGCGCTGGCTTGAGTCTCAGTAAGTCTGCTTGGCAACACTTTAATCAGTCAGGCCCTGTTTACACCTGGTATTAACATCCAACTTGGGTGATCAGCCTGGAAAGATTGCCATATACACCTGGAATTAACATGCGTCTCCTGTGGCCACTTGTAATCGCATCTCATATACTGGTGAATCTTGGACAATTTGCCTTAAAAAATATTGTCTATTACAGTTCTACACATTTAAGTCTTTTGCACATAATTGTAAATTAGTGATAATTTTGTTGGAAAATTTTTGAGATTAATGAATTAATAACCCTTTTCACACTGCACGTTGGTTCCAGGAAATTGCCGAAGTGCCTTCTGTGTGAACGTAAACTCGTCCCAGGATTGATTCCAGGATCGATTGATCAACTGTTTTCAATGATACAACCCTACAGAGCCGGAGGGGCTAGTTGGTGTTTTAAATGCAGAGAGTGACGTTTGCATAAAAATAAATAAATAAATAGAAATGTGTGCAAAGTTGACTGAAGCAGAGACCACTGGGTTCCATAGTATCTGCGCAGAAGCTTAGATAATCAACTCAATGGAAAAGTACATGATGCGGTTGTGTATGAGCAAATTAAAACCTAAATGCAACAGCGTGGTTTCTTGAGAGAGAAATTACAGGTAATAAGAGCTTACTTATTACCTGTGATTTCTCTCTCAGAAGGCACAAGTTTTCAACTCGTACATTACACATCACATCCTGATGTCACGTGTCATTACGGGACCTTTACGGGTTATGTGTGAACGCACACACAGATTTTGGGAAAACACTGGCAGTGTTCCCGGGACACATTACCCATGTGTTTTCCGGAATCTGTGTGAAAAGGGGCTAATGATTAATTAAAAATGAAATATTGACAAAAAAAATAAAATCTCTTTGGTTTTTGTCTTCATGTACTAATGGAAAGGTAATCTGACTTTTTGTTCCAGTTTCAGGTGCCCCCACCTCATGGAGAAGGTTGGCAAGGCGTGGAACAACCTGAAGAAGGGATGTCAATCTCTGCTCCACACAGATGGGGGTTCTCGCATTGAAACACCATCACAGCTTCAATCGCAAACAGACACAGTATGCCAGAGTGTGGACAAGGCCCAGGGAGACAGCACACTGGAGGGTGCTAGTGCCTCCAGCAGTGTGGCAGCACTCCCTCTAGTGGCATGGAGGACCAGTGGTGTGTCACGACAGGGCCATAACTGTGTAGTGGATGTACCCCAGATACTAGAAATCACAGTTGAGCCGGATACCGAAGATTCTCGTGCTCCTCTGGGAGGCCGCAGAGACTCTTATTCACGTCATGCACCTTGGAGTGGAAAGAAGAGACACTCATGTTCCACTAAGGCTCAGAGTTCTCTGGAAACAACAGATCGGCAATCAGGCCGGTCTGGGCGCAGACATGGGACTGGTAGCAGCCGTGAGGAACTGGCGTCAGGGGCAACACGCTCCCTACGGCAGCAGATTCATGACACAGTGGGTCTGTGCCTCCCACTGCGCTCATCCTCTCGGAACAGTCACCTTCCACCACCCAAACGTAAAATACAAATCACAGAGCTGATGCTGGAGACATGCCCCTTTGCACCAGGATCAGACCTTGCCCGAAAATGGCACATGATTAAACAGCACACGTCACCAGTAACAGTGATACCAGTGGATTCATCCTCCGGTGCTTGCGGTGCTACCTGTGCATCACCGGAAGATGAGGAAGAGCGATTACGCGAAAGGAGACGACTCAGCATTGAGGAGGGTGTGGACCCACCTCCAGATGCCCAAATCCACACAGTGGAGGCCATCACAGCCCCCCTAACTTCCCTTTATAAGCTGGGACCTAAATTGGCCCCTGGAATGAGTGAGGACCTAGGCGATAGCCGAGGGGCAACAGCAGATAACTGTGACTCTGAGGAGGATGATACCACCACTCTTTGCCTGCAAGCTCGCAGGCCCAAGCAGCGGCATGCTTCGGCTGAGGGCCTCCTGAGCAGCAAGCAACTGGGCCCTTGGAAAGTACACACTCAGATTGACTACATCCACTGCTTGGTTCCAGATCTGCTGGAGATCACAGCACTTTCCTGCTACTGGGGTGTGATGGACCGTTATGAGGCTGAAGCGCTGCTGGATGGTCGGCCCGAGGGAACCTTTCTGCTGCGAGACTCTGCTCAGGAAGACTACCTGTTCTCCGTTAGCTTCCGCCGCTATGGCCGTTCATTACATGCACGCATCGAGCAGTGGAATCACAACTTCAGCTTTGATGTGCACGATCCATGCGTGTTCCACGCAGCCACCGTCACATCACTCTTGGAACACTACAAGGACCCTAGCGCTTGCATGTTCTTTGAGCCGTTGCTCACTTTGCCTCTGCACCGGACCTTCCCATTTGGCCTGCAAAGCCTAGCTCGATCAGCCATTTGCAATGGGATCACCTACGATGGCATCGGGGCATTGCCACTGCCCCCTGCTCTGCAGGACTACCTCAGGGAGTATCACTATAAGCAGAGGGTGCGCGTACGCTGGCTTGAGAGGGAGCCAGTCAAGGCCAAGTGAGGCAGGGCAGATACTTCTCAGCTCTCCAATAGGAGTAGTCCATTCAGCACTTTGCAGAGGTGGAGGAATTACAATTTTTTGGTTGGGGAAAGGGGTTAAATGTTGGGGATTATATGTATGAAAGGAGGGACCTGAAACTGAACATGATATATAAGCTTCTAACATTTTTTGTTATCTAACAAACAAAGAAATTATATATACAGTGGCTCTCCAGTGTGCACATTTCACTACAGCTTCTGGACTAGGATGAAGCAGCAGAGGTCTTAGTCTCATTTTCCCTACTCCTTCAGTTTCCATGGCTGTACTCTAGGGGAAATCTGCAGATACAGATATTTTCATGCCCCTTCAATCTTTCACATCCTAGCTATATGATTTATAACAATTTCACTTTATTTCTGTTGTACTGTTCACCTCCCAACCTATCCTTAATTTTCTTCCATTAAAACTGCATTGTTCAAGCTTATTCAAAGTAATAATGTGGACAAATTCTGAGGGGTGTGGAAATGAAGGGTGATGTTGCTTTTTCAACTTTCATCATCCTTTGCTTTCATGGTGCTCTGTCAGTGGTTCCCATGGTAACATTCTGTGCTCATTCCGTGGTCAGAGGAGGCGGCATTCGAGAGTAGTAAATAAAAAAGGCTTTCGCCCTGCTCATAGAGAACAATACAGAGAAATCCATGAAAGATGGATTGACCTTAAACTATGTATCAAGACCGCTTTTGGGAATGCGCTGCAGAAGGGCTTTTTGACGTTCTGCTTCCTTGTGCTTCTGGGAAGCGATAAGGATGACGGTGCACAACCTGACGCAGTGTGATGTGAGAGCGCTCGGTTTTCAAAAAACATAGTTACTCACACTCTGCATTCTGTTGCTGGCTATGTTTTGTAATCATGTATTCCTACCAATAATTGCACAGGGGGGGTAACCAATTCTGTATCGTCTTTTTTGTATTGTTGTGAATGGTCTATCAGTGCCCTGGAAATTGGGTGCTGAATCATAGCACTTTAACTTAACTGTGCTTATGTTAGTGGGTGCAGCAGAGGCAATACATAAACCTGCTACACTGGGACCATTGTTGTTAGGCATAAACACCCTCCTATATAGGAATAAACACTCTACGCTCACTTTGTCTAACCCACATTGTTTTCGAGAGGACGGAGTTAGTTTTGATGTGACCCTATCAGTGCCATTGGATTTGGGTCAAGCTGGCTTGATTTTGGGGTGATTTAAAAATTGATGAATGATCTGTATATTTAGGTTTATCAGATTCCCTTATTTTTATTTTTAAACAACTAGGAGGAAGGTTCAGGATTTAAATAATAGAGTATAATCACATTATTGGCCCCTAGGCCAAGACTAGCTTTGTGATCACTTAAAAATCAGCCAAATCCACACTTGAAATTCTTGACTAAATTTGACTTTCAAATTTCACAGGCATTTTTGATGAATGCTGGGAAAAGGATAAGACCGATTTAAAACTTTTGTGCCGTTTGCCCCATCTGTTTAGTTTCAAAAACACCTAGAGCACTTAAGTAGTGTGCCTTCATACATCTAAAGCTTTTAGTTCATATGGTGCATTCAGTGGATGTGTTACCTAACAGTAGTCCAACTGGAAAAGACATGTTTTCCATTGACTGTTTCTGCCATTGGCACTGTGAGACATACTCTTCATGGGCTTGGTGCTGATGTATGATGCATTTTGAGTACTGCTAGGGATATGAATATTGATTCCCACATCTTTCTGACTTGTTTTCAGTTGATGAGATCAGGTAGAACTGCCAAATGCTAAGCTCAGGCTCACAACACCTAAACAGCAGTGTGGTACCGTGCAACTATAACCAGCTTGTGTGTATGTGTGTGAGTGTGTTGAACTGCCCCTGACCTCCCTGTCAGCCCTAAGAGACTTCTGCTGACATGAAAAGTTGTGTGTCATCTACTCCTCCCAGGCAACACTAATTACAGTCTATCCTAATGCATTTAAAGTTGTCTTCCTGCACGTTATCCTGTTGAGTCTTTTTGATGTCAGGGTCATCCTGGGAAGAATTCAAAGACACGAGGAGAGAGCTTTGGGGCGATGCTGACTCTGTGTTTTGATCTCCCTCACCTCAACTCTTTCTGTAAGGTGTGGGTGAAATTAGTGCAATGTACACAGAGCCTTAGCTTAGATGGAGGTTGTGAAGCAGGTTTCAGGTTAACATGGTATCTAAAAGGGTCGGCTGTCCAGCTTACCGCTCACCTGTAAAAGTGTCATGCTTTGGCTTTGCTCCAGACACTCCTCACTGCACTAACTCATGAAACTTGACAAGTACCTACCTTTTACCTGTTTGTACCAGTTTTCATCAGGGATGGAACAGTCGCTCAGTCAGATTGGGGCAGAGATGCCCCCCCCCCATGTATCTATATATATATATATATATATATATATAGATACAAATTTTAAAATGAAATAATTTTTATATTCGTAACTAAAGAAATGCAATAATGTTCTTGGGCTTAGCTCTAACGGTGACCCATGTGAAAACTGATGTGAATTGTCTGAGAGGTCCTTTGAAATTGTCTTCAGGTTAGGATCATTTTGTTATCATGACAAAAAATGGATATGGTGCAATGTGTCATAAAGGTATGTGTGAGAGAAACTATAGATCGATGTGACCAAAGGTTTAAGTTTGGTGACAAATTTGCCAATTTGATAGCTTTTAGACACCATCCTCACAAAACTGTTGTAAAAATGTTCCAAGATAAACATTTTCAAAGTTAAACAGGGCCTTGTTTTAGACCCTAAAGGTGCTAATTGGCTCATTGTATGGATTTATTAACTTTTCAGAAGTGCCTTTTCTTAAATTTATTCACCCTTTCCTCAAGTAACCCAACTAGGTCCCCAGTCTAGTTAATTTGCACGGTGCAGCAAATTAAATCAAAATTCCATGTTGTAGAAAATGCAACAAAAACATGCATTAGTTTTATTCTATTTTTTTCATTCAATTTTGAAGTTGTGTGCCACAAGAAGGTTAAGAAGTTGAAAAATCACAAAGAATTAGTGTACACAATGCTTTTAATCCCCCATATTTTATTTCCCAATTTAAAGTCTGGATTTGCTGTTCATTTGTTCATCAGGACAATGTTGCTATACATGATTAAGAAATATTTATAGATCATCAGGTATATGATTTTATTGGTCAAAATGGATTGAGACTTTATCACAGATCACAAAGCAAGAAGAAAAGTTGTGATTCTCTGTCAGTAGCCTAGCTGGAGTAGCTGAAATTTATTTTAGAAAATAACAAGACTGTTAAAATGTTCTAAACTCGTTTTGTGTGCAGAGACTTGCACAATACCAACAGGAAAGGTATTCTATTCAATGTTATTTGATACGTTTCTGTACACAAACTATAGGGAGGTTGTGTTCAGCTATGTTTAGACAGAAATAAAACTGACTGGTTGTCTGATTTGTATTAAATTCTGTTTAAATTCCGTTAAAATCACAAGCATCACTACGTTACCATAAAGCTGTATATGCACATTTGTTTTAGAGGAAGGGGCTGATGGTGAGGTTTAGGACTGGGTGACAGCACTTGACAATGATTTGACTTGGGATGACTTTTGCGGCCCCCCCATGACCTGCCTCTGTATTTCTGATTGGACCCTTGGGAGTAGCCCCTCAAAACTTGCTGAAACATGCACCATGGATTATCTGAAGTCATGTGGTTATCACTGTCCCTCACCACCTTATATGTATCAACTATTATTATATTTTTGTACACTGCCCAAGGTTTGTACTGTACGATGTAATTACTCACACTTGATGTCCTTTCTCTCCTCTTTTCTTTGTTCTCTCTGGTGTACAGTTAATGGTCCCTACTCCCAGGCTGTTACTAAGTTGCTCTGTTGTATTATTTTGTTTGACTTTGGGTTACAGTTTGCTGTTTTTGAGGGGGCGGGGCTTGCATCTCTGCTTGCCCCTCTTTCACCAGTATCTGTCACTCATGGTGCTCTTGGCTTTTGCTTCATTGTCTTAATATTCAAAAATAAAAGTGTTGTATGTGTAATGTGTTTTCCCGTTTCCTTTTTTTCAATAAGCAAAATATGACATCAGGTTGCTTTATATTGCTTCTAAATAAATGTCTATGAAATTGTAGGTCTTGGAAAAAAGAATTTCAGAAATGTTATGTTGAAATATTTGAAAAGGTCACCTCCATTAATTTTAGTCTGTAAGGGATAATAGGTTTGTAAATTAATTCTTTATCCTGAAGATGTATTTTATTTTACTTTGTTTTTAGTTAGCCTTTGCTTAGCAGTCTATTAGCTTAGCCTATTAGCTATTGTGTTAACATTAAATCTATCATAACGCACTACATTTTTAATAAGACATTGAGGAAAGGGATCTTGCGTGACACTGGAACTGAAGGCAGAGTCAGGTTGTCGTGTCTCTGCAGTGTGTTCTGTTGAAGTCAGGTAAAAATAGTAAGTGAGTTCAGTTTATCTGCAGCAGACCTTTTTAATAACAGAAAGGCTGCATTGATTGAGGAAGAGATGGGAGGTAGCTGGGAAAATATTATGCAATCTCTAAATCTAATGCATTGGCCATATCAAACCAGTATTATATAATGCATGTCTTGCCAATTCTACATTAACCCATGTTCCATGAGTCTTCATTCCCCTGTTCGAGGCTTCAGGTCAGTGGGTAAATGTGTAGGGACCTGCTGGAGTTCAGTATGGTTGGAGCCTGCCTTTTAGACACTGCACTGCACTGCACTATAAATATACCCAGACATCTAGGCCTTGCCAACAGTAGTTCATAGTAAGGTTCTTATGGTCTCATGGTAGCCACAATGGAAGTCACATCTGCTTCATCTGGTCTTGTCATCCAACTCAAACAAGGTAAGAAAAAAAAAAAAAAACCCTGCTAACCTTATTTCTTTCAAGCAGACAAGACTAAACATTAATTTGGAAGATTATTCTTCTACCGTCTGCTAGTGACTTCTGACTCAGGGCCTCTGTAATGCTCAGCTTTACCCACTCAAAGTACTTTTCTACATGAAGGCTGTTTCATAAGTTCATAGAAAAGGTCCCAGGTCACTCACCTCTTATTGCCATACCCAGAGTTGAGATTCCCTCCTCATCGACTCTGATACTATAATATGTTGTCAGTTCATCACGAAGGGTCTCCATCTCTTTCACAGAAACGGGGAGGGCAAGGGTCGGGTTGCATTCTGTCCTTTGCACGCCTGTCTTTCTGGCGTTTGCAAGACACCCGTGTAATGGGCAGTGGACTACCAAATGATATGCAGTAAACCTATTCATCAAGGAATCCACATCAACTAGCCTGTCCACTAGAGATTAAGTATGTTTTAAACAGATTTAAAAGTCTGCTTTTTGCTGGACTCCCAGAAGTCTACGATTTGCTTATCAATTAAGGGTTCTGAGAATTCACTGTTAACACACACACACACAGGCGTTGACAGGAGCAGTCTCTTGAAGGTCATGTTAAGTTCTAGTGTGTGGACACCAAAGAGGATTGTGCCATCTGCAATTCTGGTCACTGTAAATGACACATTTTCAAGTCAAGTCATGTATAATTATAAAGGGCCTCAATTTTCTGTCAACTTCTTAAAGGAACAGTTAACCTATAAACGACAATTCTGTTGTATCTTACTGATGTTTTAAACCCTGTATGGCGTTCGTTGGTGGGACATGCAGAACTGCAGGCCTACTTTCAATACGAATAGAATATACGGAAGATTTCAAGCTTCAGAGAGATCGCAAAAGCATCACGAAGGTCTGTGATTGTGGCTTACAGACCTCGTGCACTATATTCAAAGCCATATAAAAGCATGCGATATCTCACCGAAATCCAAGTTGTTGTCGGGTTCGAGATAACGAGCAAATCCTTATTGTGATTCCAGGTGTTGTTTTGTGTTTCAGTTATGTCGATTCATTCCCGAATCGGACTGATCCGTGGGTTCAGCTAATTGATTCACTTGGTTACACTGCGTTACTGCGTTCATTGGGTTAACTGGAAGAAAATGTATATTTGAATAACATCTTAAATCTCGACATGTTCTTCGCACGCATAGACTTGTATCAGACGATTTTAGTGCACAAGGTCATATGACCAGCATGTATTATATTTTCTAAGAGTAAGTTTCCAACAATGGGTTTTGGAAAGACGTGAAGGCAAGTAAACAATTATATACATTTTGTTACGTTGATTGTTATTTCTGGGTTTCGATGTCATAATTAGTCTTGTGCTTCCCTTTGTGTCCAGCAGGTGTCGGTGCAGCCACGCCACTGCTCCGTCGCATAAGGAAGTGAGAGCTGCAGGTTGCTCTGATGCCTGATTACTTTACTTTTGCTGTAAACTTTTGGACCTGTGTTCTATATTATGGTATTTTGTTTATTGGTATATGTGACCGGTGTATATGTGGATCAAATCATTTGGAACCTTAGTGTGCTGGAATTTTCTTTTAGATTATTAAAAATGTTTAAGAACTAAACCCCCACCCCACCCCCCGCCACACACACACTGATTATATCATTCCCACCCTCTTTATCCTTTCTCCCTCTCTCTCCTACACTCCTCTATACATCATTTAACTCTTCACTCATTGGCTCAGCGTGACTCAGCACAACGGCTCATACACTAGTCCATGATCTGCACACTCTGTGTGTGTACTGGAGTCAGTTGTTTTTCATAATTACGGTAGGAGTATATTATTTTATACTTTTTTTCTGAAACCTGGATTCAGTTCAAAGACATGACTTTGTAGAAAGCATGTCAAATGGGGAGAGAGTGGTCAACTAAAGACTGTGTCCTCATCTTTGTGTCGCAATGCAGCTGCTGCATGGATGCTGTTGCTTAGCAACCAGAACCTCACCAGAAGCTGCTCATGGTTATGCAAGTCCTCTCTCTTTCTATCTGTCTCTCTTGATTCGTCTTCATTTGTTTCACATCTAGGCTCTCTTCATTAGGGGGTTTTATCTCCAGATCTGCCCTACAGCATGTTTGCTTGCTACAGCTGGCCTGACATAAACAGGTACATGACAGACTGGTGGACTTTGTGATTGGATGCAGGATGTGGGAGAGATTGTCTGAAGAGGGGAGATCTCAGTTTTATTTATTTTATTGTAGGTATCTGTAAGTAAAAATAAGTTTGCTTTTGTGTGTCTTATCCACACTAGAAGTCTTCATCAGATCAGACCACAGGTGTGCTGAGTTGCTGAGCAACCACTCAAGATGGATTGATGTCTGTGTCTTGAATAAACAGTCAGAAAAACAGATATCATATAGATAGTCAAGTGGAAATGACTACATTTTCACATTTTAGTAAGAAAATGCTAGGGTGTTGTTACTAATGTCTTGCTTGGTCATTGCTAATGTGTTCTGGGTAGTTGCTAGTGTGATTCTAGCTGGTTTCTAGAGTGACCTGGATGGTTGCCAGTTCATTGATAGGGGCTGTGTCCAAATTCAGGGTCTACATCCTTCGGAGTACTCATTTGAAGGATGTTACGTCACAGCGCCGCGACAAAGGCTGTCCAAATTCGTAGGATCCTTCAAATGCGTCCCACAAATACGTCCTCCTTTTCCCCGAATTGGAAGGATGGGTGTGGTGGATCCTTTCCCGTCCTGCCTATCCCATAGTTCTTTTCGGCAGAGTGTAATGGCGGACGAAGCGAGCGGTAGCGGAGTTGGAGAGAAGTATGCTTTTCGATGTACGTTTTTTAAAAACTGGCTTTTCAAATAAAAAATGTTTTTTCAGTGGTTGTCTAGTTAGGCATTTTGTTTTAAAACATAAATAAAAATAGGCTATAATGGCTTACCTGGATATGACTGTCTTGTAGTCTGATATAAAAAACTCTCCTACAACGAGCAAAGAAAGAATTTAATTTATTTAATTGCTTTATTTCTTCCAAAATAATTAAAATGAGGAGAATAACTCTTTTCCATTTTCCCGCTTCTTGCTTAGTGTTATCACGGTTGCTAGGCGACAGGATATGAGCAACGGGTAATGAGGGAACTGAAAGAAGGGTAGGCTGTCTAAATTCACAAACACCAACTTCCGGGTTTTGCGGTCGTGGGAGGACCCCTCCTCCTTCAACCGGGTAGGAAGGATCCTAAGGAGGATGCAGACCCTGAATTTGGACACAGCCTGGGTATCCTGGTATCTTTTTTACAGTTTAGTGTCCCCATCACTATACTGGGGCATTAGGACCCACACAGACCACAGGCTGAGCACCCCCTGCTGGTCTCACTACCACCTCTTCCTGCAGCAACCTAGTTTTCCCAGGTCTCCCATCCAGGTACTGACCAGGCTCAACCCTGGGTGGTTATCAGTGCAATGCTAGGGTGTTCTAGGTAGTTGCTAGGGTGATCTGGATGGTTGCTAGGATTTTTTGGGTGGCTGCTAACATGTTGTTTGGATGCCCTTGGTGGTTGCTTGTCGAAAGTTATTGCTAGTGGCACTCCTGATTCTACTAGTCTCACTTTCTTAGAGTGGGATTCGATCCGGCGTTTCTGACATTCTGGCATCCTCTTATGTAAGCCTCTTGAGATCAATGGAGTGAGGTTTGCAAGCACAGTTCTAATCAGCTGGATTCTTTTACCCTCACCCCCTAAACATCACCCGCACCAGGGTCACGGCACCGATATAGCCCTTCCAGTTTTACTCGCCTCACTCGCTTCGAGTGGGATTCGAACCAGCATTTCCAGCATGGGAGGTGGGATGCACTAACAAGGATGCTAAAGAAGCCTCTAGCATTAGTCGCTAGAGATCAGGGGAGTGTGGTTTACCAACATGGTTCTTGCTTTTTGGCACGAGTTAAGAGCCTATGTAATTCAAGAGAATGCGTGATTTAAATTTAGGGGCACTTTAATGCTAGTTTAGAAATTTGTACAAACTCCATCTCCCAGAAAGTAGTCAGAACAGCTTCCAGCATGTCCTGCTGCTCTGTGTGCTCCATGCAGGACCATGCTTATCATCCACCTCATCACATTATGCCATGAGCACTCCCTTTCTCTCTCTCTCACCCACTCCTGTCCTATCCACGCCCAGTGATAGTGAATCAGGCCAACCACTTGGGTGCTCTGAACTAGAACAGCAGCCTACTTCACAGTATAATTAGAGCTAAAACCAGAGAGAGGTGTATGTGTGTGTGTGTGTGTGTGTGTGAGTGAGTGTTAAGGGGGAAAAGATGGCCTTGGACATGCCGCTTTGTCTTGAACTTTGAAAAGGCTGTTCATTTTGGCGTGAACAGTGGAGTGACAGTCAAATACATATCCATTTCTCTCTCTGCAGGAGGTTGCGTGGATGGTTGTAAGAAGATGGAAGATTAGGACCCCTCCGAGTGGGCATACAGAGCCGGGGATTGCGTGCACAACTGGTGATGGGGAGACAGAAGCTGTGGAATGAGATTAAGATAAAGCTGGATGGACAAGATGCTTAGAGCAGAGAAACAGGGGAGGAGACCGGCCCCCTTTGAAGGGAACGCTTCTCTTCTCACATTTTTAGTTTCATAATAGGGGTCAGTGAGTGCAGAAGAGTTGGATTACATTAGCGCCGCATTATGGGCCAAGCTTTTGCAGCACACATACATGCAAGCAACACGAATTAAAAATAGGTGAATAGTGCAAATTGCTTTCAGATAATAAAATGGTTCAACTTGTGATTATGACGTCACAGGGGAGTCAAGAGAACATTTGGGCACATCTGATGTTTCTGGGTATTAGTGTTCATTTGAATGAAATAGCATGTTAATGGAAGGTTACAGAATATTGAAAAAAATGTGAGTGCACAGAAAATACTGTGTGGACAAGGAACTGTCTTATGAAATGAAGATGCATGGAGAAAATGCTGCACTTTTACACACAAATCCACTGATTTCTGCACCTTGCTTTTCCTGGAATTCCTGAAAAGCATCCACAATTTTCCATTCATCTCAATGGAACCTGCTCAGCACATGACTCTTGCTATTCACCAAATATTGAGATATGCTTGAATATTTAGTTTCCAGCATCATTCACAAACAATTCACTTCTCAAAAGGAAAATATAGGGCGGGCCTTTTCATCCATTGGGAATTGATCGGATCATTGGATCGCCTTTGTTTGATAATTGCTCATGTAAATGAGAGGTTGCTATAGCGTAGGATATGTTGTCCCACCCTCACACTGGTGCACACATCATCAGAGAAGAGTTGTTCTTCTGTGGAAGTTAACAGAAGATATTTTGAGGAATGTTGATAAAACATTGGCTTCCATTGATTTGTTGTCCACACATTGCAAGTAAATGGAAACTGAAATGGTGTGGTTACCAACAATCTCCAAAATATATTATATTATGTTCAAATAACTCCTTCCCTGTAACAACCCCTATAGCTTCTCTATTTTGTGGTTTATTTTTATTTTTTTTATAACAGTCTCAGTGTGATTTACCTCACCAGACTGCAGTTGGTGAAAACTGAGGTTCAAGTGCATATCTGCTTCACATATGAACCTATAATAGCTGAGTGGTGTCGGTGCTGTTCCATCAACTCTGATGTATATCAGTCTCTCAGACAGTAATAGCAGATGCAGATGCTGTTTGCATCTCAACCAGCAGAGGGCACTAAAGAGCTCTGTGTAAGTGACGGAACTCTTCAGGGAAGTTCTGGGATATTTCTGCATGTGTGTGTTAAGTGTGTGCATACTTCCTGTCTCAGCTGTTTTGCTTCAGTAACCAGTTTTACATTAGTGACGCAGCACAGGGCAACATAACATTTAATGTAGCATGTAACTTTTTCTTTCACCTTGTGTCATTTCATGGTTTTGTAAGGGCATGTCAGGCAACCATTCACCTAATTTGGCTAGTTTGACAGATGAATTTACAGTTTTTGTGTTTTTGCAAATTAACACAAGGAAGCATTTTTCCCTCACTTTAAAAAATTTAATAAAACAATATAATGATAAAGTTAATATACACTACCGTACACTCAGTAAGACTTGTAAGGATTTTTAAAGAAGCCTCGTATGCTTATCAAGGCTGCATTTATTTGATCAGAAATGCAGAAAAAAATACAGTAATCTTGCAAAATGTCACTACAGTATAAACTAATCGTTTCTAATTGAATGTCCTTTAAAATATCATTTATTTCTGTGATGCAGAGCTGGATTTCCATCAGCCATTACGCCAGTATAAAGAATCACATGATCCTTAGGAAATCATTCCAATATGTTGATTTTTATACAGTTGTGCTGCCGAATATCTTTTTGGAAACTGCAATATACTTTTTTTTTCAGGATTCTTTGATGAATAAAACATTCAAAAGAACAGCATTTATTATTTTTTTCTCTCTTTTTTTTTTGTATTCTTGATAAAATAAATGCAGCCTGGGTGAGTATAAGAAAATCAAATAAAAAACATTAAAAATCATTCTGATCCCAAACTTTTAACCTGTAATGTATGTATAGCTAGCAGTTTATTATTTGCATTTAAGTATTCTTGGCTCTGTCAGAGCAGACCTGTGGGCCATTTTGAGTCACAACCCATCAGAACTTCTGATCTAGCACGTTTAATAGCAGTCGAAGGCTATGATCTAAAATATTCATTTCCGTCTCTGCCAGCCTGTGTCCAGTAAATATCTTCAGCGTCTTCTGAAGCTTGATCATCCTCTTTCTCTATCAGCTCTCTGAGTGTGCCTTTCGAATCACAGGACGGAGCATTCTTAACCCTCTCTTTTCTTTCCCTCTGACCTATTTTTGATCTTCTCTGCTGTTTTCCACTCCATGCCAGATTAACATTTCACCAGGCAAGACGACTGGAGACAAGGAGAGAGCAAAATCTAAGATGAAATGACAGCTCTATACGCCCCCGCTCTCCTTGCTTTATAACTCCACTGCCCTGTCTCCACTTCTGCTCTGCTTTCTTCCTCTCTCCTTTCATCTGCGCTCGTTCCATAATCCAGTCCTCCTCTATTCAACTTGGTCACCCGACTTCAGACTGCAAGGACTGTTGCAATGCATTTGTTGGCATCATCATTAACATTTCAGCTTGAGCGAGTGCTTTTCTTTGTGGGAGAGAGATGGGAGTTTAAAACATGGATGAGAGCGAATTCTCTCAGTGAATAATAATAGGTCACACTGGAGGAGAGAACGGAGGAGTTTCGTCACCTTGCTTTGCTTTTCTCTTCTGATGTGTTCAGTCTGCAGTTATCTCTCACGGCGGAGAAGTTTGATCATAAGCATCTATTAGACACTAATGAATCAGATCTGCCCTGATTTCGGTCATTAATAGTGAGGTATTGGCTTTGCAGTGATGCAGTGTGGAACATGCAGGGAAATATTCATTTTCAAAGTACATCTGCCTCAATGGATTCCTGCCTCCTTCTGTCCCTTCCAGGATGCCTGCGCTAATGAATGCATGCATGCATCAAACACTTGCACAGCAGCTGTACTGTCAAGGGAGCAAAACTGCATTTTACAACCTTACGACCAAGCACCCCCCTGCCCCCATCTGTTTCAGTGACCTCACAGTTGCTAGGGCAACGGGGATTCCTAACTCATGGATTGATCTGATTGGTTCAAAGATTGAGCGGAGCCTCTAATTGGGCCAACGGGATATATACATGATGTAACCAAATTAGTGTGGATGTGTTATCACTGAATCATAATAAATTATTTTATGTTGTTACCTTGTTATTATTATTTCAAACCGCCATACTGGTGTTCTTTCGGCTCAGGCTTTCAGCAGAACATTTTATACGAATGTGCTGGTATTCTAGGCTGATTGTGAAGAAAGTAAACAGCCAACAGCGCATGATTGTGGGCCACAGCTGTTTTGCGTTTGCTTCATTTGCTTCTACAGTCTCGCTTCAAGCAGATTCATCCTCACTCTCTGTTCCTTTCAGAATCCTCAAGTGGGTCAACTCAAACATATTGGGGTTTACAAAACTATTGCATAAAGCAATGATGCAGATGGACAATAAGTGATATAAAGAAGCATACACAGGAGTGTCTGAACACTGTTGGCCCAGTCTCAAATGCTGGTCTGAGCCCTCACAGTACTCCTCCGAGTCCACACTTTGATGACGTAATGCCGCATAGACTGTCCATTGTGAGCACTGTTCTGAAACCCAAAATGTCACGACACAAGCATGTGATGGTCTCATTGGAAATTCGAAAGACAATTTAAGGATAGAAAGTAAGTATTTTATTCTGTTCAGATTTGTTTGCCATGAGAAATTTTCATTCATTTTAGGAATATAAATTAATAATTTTTGAATTTGCATTTATAATATTTTGTTTTAACTTTATTTTTTTACATTTAATATTTGTTTGGGGATGGTAAGAATTTTTTCTCTATTTTTTTTAATGTCTTTATCTTGGCTAAATTTATTTATTTTATATACGGAAAACTTACAGTTTTTACAGTTTAAATTTTTAAATATTTGAAAGTATTCCTGTTATGGTAAAGCTGAATTTTCAGCATCCATTACTCCAGTCTTCAGTGTCACGTGATATGCAGATTTTTTTTCTCATTAAACCTTTTCAAATTATTATTATCAATATTGAAAACTGTGCAGCTTAATATTTTTGTGGAGACTGTGAAACATTTTTTACATTATTTTAGTAGTAATTTCTTCAGAACAGCCTTTACTTGATATAGAAATCTTTGTAACAATGTAGACGTCTTTAATGTCACTCTCAATCAATCTAATGTGTCCTTGCTGAATAGACTTTTTTTAAAATCATACTCAATCCATAACATTTCCATGCTGCTCGCACTGATGCTCACATTCTTCTTCATTTCAATATAACCTCTTTCCCAATAAATTTAGCCAGATGACCCTCCTTATTGTTGAACCTCACAACTGTGTTGTTTTGTGTAAAGGTGGAGCAGTAATAAGAACAGCACAGAACTGTATCCAGAATAAAGTACTATGTATACTTTTAGATGTCTGTAAAAACTGGTGAGAATCTTGCCATGGATATGAGACATTGTTCCTGTTGGTTAAGCAATGTTCTTTACATCTGACACAACTGTTTGTGTCCAGCTGAATGCACTAAACAAGAGCTGCTGTTATGTTGTCTTTAAATAACAAGACGCATGATGGAACAGTGCGCCTGCCTTTGAATCTTCATGTGGGATCCTGGCATTTATGTCTGTTTTTCTATTCTTTTAAAAAGTCTAATGACTTTTATGGAATATGGATGCTGCCAAGACCTTTTGTTATAGCAGTGATGACTGAGACTCATCATCTGGTCTTCTCATGATATCTGTTGAGCAATGTGTAAGCATTGGGAAAGAATAGTAACTTGTGGGTATGCAGTTAATACCAAACACACCCCTCATGACTTGTAATCTGTCAGTGCAGAATGTGTATTTATAAATGCTTGATTGTGAAGTAGTTATGAGGGGAGGAAATGCCCACCCTTGTGCTGGTCACGCTGGACTATTCCTGTTTACTGGGTCACTGGGGCAGGTGAAGTCTATACTACTGAACAGGGACGCCCAGCTGCTCTTCTCTTCCCATCCATGAGAGGGGTTTGATTGCTCCTTGAAACCATCACCAATATACCAGTATTAGATGCTGCTTCAAATAATTCTCTGGAAACACACTCTTGGTCTGTTCCAAAATATACTTTTTTTTCTTAAGACATGCTATTTTTAAACCAAGTTTTGCCTTGCTCAATTGAAAATAGAAAGTTGCCATAAAATGCATCACGTAGGCAGTGAGGTAATCCAAGCAACAGTCAGAGGGAGGTCAGACGAGGAATGTCTGCAGCATTGGAGCAGGGAAGGACTAAGGTTTACATCTGGCTCTCTTTCCAGCTCAGGCTGTAGCTGAGAAGAACTGTGTGTAGTGTTTGGCTATGCCAGAGAGCTTACTGCATGGTGTTGGTCTTTGCTAAATGTTTGACTGTCAGATCTACAAGCGGAGTGAGTCATATTCACACTCGTCTGTGCTTCAGTTGGAATGAAGCTGATGAGTCAGCCGAGTTTTTAAGTAGCACATCAAGGCCCTGTTTTCTGTGGGTACAAACCAGAGAGAACATACTGCTCTCCAAAGACTCACAGCCATTTCATAATCAGCTCTCATGTTATGTAAATAATGCATTTATTCCACCATTTATTTATTTAAGCTTGTAAAACAGGTTTTGATTAGGGTTAGAAAATATAGGCATATTCTATAAAAATAATAATAAAAATAATGTATAATTGCTATTTTTTTTATTTTTATTTAACCTTCAAAACATTATTTATTTAATCCTGTGTGACGGTTCTTGTTTGGTGTTAGATATGTAGCCATATTCTGTAATAATAATAATAATGAATATTATTATTATGTTTTTGATTATAGTCTTTACCTTTATTATTATTATTATTATTTAAACCTGTAAAGCTCGTCCTGGCGTCAGTTAATAATAATAAAAATACTACTACCACTAATAATAATATTTAACATGCTAATCACAGAGAGTCTGTTGTGTTTCACCTGATCTCCGGTTTGTTATTGAGAACATTGTGCTCCTTTTGCTGTTTGTTTACTGTTCACTAGAGATCAAGCAAAGTTTGTGTTTGCATACCTTATTGGACAAAGCATTTTTGTATATTTGCGTGTGTGTGTGTGTGTGTGTGTGAGCTCCATAAGGAGATGGTCAGATGTAGGCTGGGTGTGGGTGTAGAACATGGGAAGGACACTGTGACTGTACGTGAATTCAGAGGTGATTACTAGTGGGTGGTGATTCACTCTCCCAATGCAGAAATCCAGGCCGATACACAAGCTGTGCTCAAATCTGGACAGAATCAATCCAACTAAACACAGGCTTAGGCGATTTCCATATTGTAAATCCAAGTGGAGGATTTGCATCCTGCCCATCACGAGGAATGAGACATAGTAGACATCCTGAAAGGTGTGTTAAAATGAGCCCAGCTGATTTGCATGTGGAACTCGCTTTCTTTTGGTAAACAAGTGCCTGTTGGTGTACGTTCATCCATGTGTCTGTTGGGTAGAGCAGCTGAGAGCCGAGTGCTGGAGCTCATGGCTGGGCTGAGTGAAATGAGAGTGAGGGGGAAGAGTGACTCACAGCTCTGCCTGCTGGTGGGGGCTGGGGTGTTTGGAGCAATACTTACACAATTCATTTCTGCCCAGCTCATCTCTGTGATTCTTCTGGTGGAGTCACACCGAATTAAGTTATCCTACTTCTTTCTGTATCTAAACGGCTCTGGAGATCTTTGTGAAGATGCATTTTGGTGACCACTTTTAGGAGCTTGTGCATTAAGTATATTTGTGCATGTAATGTATGTATGTGGGTGTGTGCATTGTTGAGCTAAGAGCCATGTCCACTCTTATTGTGTTTGTTTGTGGTTGGGGTGAGGACAGACATGGCTCATTAATGGCTGTGTGTCCAAAAACCACTAACTGGCTGAGTGCAAATCATCAGTAATGCTAGCGCATCGATCTCTGCTTCCTCCCATAACCCGTCCCTGTCTTTCTCTCTCAGATACACATCATTCTATTTTGCCATGCTCTTTCTCTGGAAAGCTGAAATGGATGTCATGATTTGTGGATGAAGTGCAATCTATTAAACACAATCTCATGGCAGTTCGTAACTATTTTACATTTTGGCGATTTAGTGGCTGATTTGTATGAACCAATACAATCTCATTCATATATTTTTGTACAATCTGCTAAAGCCCTTGTGATGATTATGTTTAGGGGTGGACCTTCATGCTTTCTTGTTTTAAAAAAATGTTTATAAGTATAATTCAAAATTCAGAATTTCCACCTCGTAAAATGGTTACGTTTTCCTGTGAGATCGGGTTTATCTTTTTTTCTAAATGCATGTTTAACTTGTAATGTTTAATCAAACTATTATATCTGGACCTTCTGAAGAAAACAACAGTTTTCTTTTTGGTGCTGTATGAGAGCTTGATTGGTTCTGTAATCATAGTCCTTTTGATCCCGCCCATGCAAGCTTGCATTTTTCTGCCTCTACTTTTGAGGGCACAACCCACATCTTAAAATCCAATCAACAACCATCACAAAGAACCAAGTCCCCGCCTATTTAATTTTTTGATAATCCATTAAGGTCCAGTCACATTAGCAATTTTTTTGTGAATTTTGCAGAAACATAATGGTCCATTGCTCCAACCAAGTCGTCTTCAAACCAAGCAGCTTTCTGTTGGTGAACGTGGCGAATTCATGCGACCAACTTGCGAACATGAGAGGTATCTGCATGGGAATATTTTTTCAGCTTCATGCAAAACATCTGAACACACAGGTGTCTTTTGAAATGACTGGATTTTGTCTACAAAATTTAGCTGAGAAACAGTAAATGTGACTGCAACTTTACAGCCAGATGTACGTCACAATACAGAAGAAAAGATCTGATGCTACTTCTATTTCATTTAAACTTTAAATAGTGCATGAGGGACTAAAACGTGAAATTGTGCAATTTATATATATATATATATATATATATATATATAAATATATGTGCTGAATTTTAACTTTAAGAGATTTTTGAAAACACTAATCATTAAAACAGCAATAGATTGCCTTAGCAAGCACCACTAATGGCTGTATTTTATCTGTTCTTCTCTGTTAAAAAGTACCAAAAATGTGAGAGCACATTAAGGTCTGTTACAATGAGCATTCTGCAGTAAATCTTGCTAATCCACATTCTGTTCATTCAGAGCACTTCAGCCCATCATCTCCCAAAACACTTATTTCCATTCAGGTGAACAATTAGCAGCAGAGGTAAGATGAGGATTCCCTGGAGAGCCATAATTCCCTGAATGTTTTAGAAGAGTGTGTAGTGTATATATAACACTCATTTTGATATAAAGGTTGGTTTGATATTTTTGTTTGTTTGTTTGTTTGGTGGTTTTGATAAAGACAGAACAGAGTGAAGTGCAGAGTGTCTTTCTAACATTCCCATAAATCATGAATATTGCATTTTCATCTCTTTTCTGTTGTGTGTGTGTGTGTGTGTTTTGGGTACCTGATTAGATAGTGTGAATATACTTTTTATAAATAACCAGAACTTGTGCCATGGGCCTTAATGTTCCCTCTAACAACCTATCTAATTAATTCCAGTGAGAGAGAGAGAAGAGATGGAGATAATGAGGGAGAGAAGGTAGACTATTCATAAAATAAGCAATATTTGTAATGGTTAAAATAGCTGCCTAGTGGGCAGGACATGTATCACTCTGCATAGTGAAAATGTCTCAGACTGAGTCATTGCTTCACGGGGAAGATGTTTAAACATGCCGAGCCCTGCTGACCCAAATTGTTCGATGTGACAAAATTTGGCACAGGGAGCTCGCAGTGCCCTTTTCATTCTGCCAAGGGATTTTAAGACTGGCATTTGTTGATCCAACCAAAACTCCCAGTTACTTCCTGGAGACTGTTGAGTATGAGAGGCATCCGAGGTGCCCAAAGAACGCCCAAGAACCAATTAGGGCAACTAAAACTATTCCAAACGTTTTTGTTAACTTACAGAAATCTGAAGTAACATATAAATATTACATGAGTCCTTGGCAACTAACTGAAATTCATTTAAGCTGAAGCAATACAATTTCTCATGTAAACATGATGTAAATGATCAAAATCTCTTTTGATAGACAGATAATGTTACAAAAGGTTTCTATTTCAAACACATGCAAATAGATAGATAATCTTGTTGGGTTAACCAGTCCAATACTTATATTCAACCTATAGTTTGCTATAAATAGTATGGAACTACGTAGCAAAAACATTAGTTTGTAATCACTGTCTCTTTAGCTCCGCCTCCCTCTCCATGATGAGATTGTGACCCCCAGAGTTTTGGTTAGTGCGGGTGTCATCTCTTGTCCAATTAAGTGAGAGCTGCAGTATGATGAGATCAGGGAGAGATGGGTGTAGGTGCAGATGAGGTCAAAGCACTTCTGACCTGCTTTTATTCTTGCATGCACATGGGTGCCATATCTTTCTCCTCACACAGATAAAACCTAAGTTTAATGTCTGATACCATTTGAGTTCATTTTAGGGTCAGACTGAGTAGGCACCGCAATGAAACAGATCTAATGAAATTAATGATTAATACTATTAATATTATTATTATTATTATAAATACTATTTAATTATAAAAGTAATAATAAATAAGTAATATGCCAAATGACTAAATGTAAATGTAATTGATTGGCTGGATGCAGTTACAGAGATTACTTGCAAAGATACAATTTGCATTTATAAAGTTAAATTATGAATAAAATAATACATATCAAGCAAAAGACGCAAGTGCATCTCAAAATGGCTGTTTCTTCGTAGCTCAAATGTAGCAAGAAAAATCTAATGTTGATCTCAATATTTCAGTGGGTTGCATCACCCAGATACTTTCGTATGCCTGCTTGTATGTGTGTGTGTGTGTGAGACCGAGAGAATGGAGAAGGACAGCAGTTATTGTTCACATACCTACCATTTTCTTTTACCACTCTACTTATTCAAGGTTGCATTTTTCTAAGTCCAATAATGAAGTATGTTTGTTTTTTTGTGAGCACAAAGTATTTAATTTATAAGGTCAGTTAGTTCTCTTGCATCGCTTCACATCCAATTCAGTGTCGGACATGGCCCCCAAATACACACAAATCTAATGTAAATATGGTCTTAATAGCATTAACCTGGGATGAGGATGAATTTGAAATGAAATTTGGGTTGCACTTTAGTTTACAGTACATGTACTAACATGTACTTATAGTGTATTTACAGTGTATTAAGTTCTGGTACCAACTACATGGGGTAGGGTTAGGTTCAGGGTTAATACCTAGTTATTACATAGTTATTCTAATTACTATAATAAGTACAAAGTATGTACATGAGAAACAGAACTATAAAATAAAGTGCTACCGAATTTTGTAATAAATAATAATTAAATAATTATGACAGGAATTGGGCAAAGGGCTTCTGTGCTGTACAGATCCCCTTCTTGTCAACACTATACTTCATCATGATCCTCAAAACGCACTGCTGCTTATGGGACGTTTTTTTTGTCAGTGCTTTGGAGATTTGTATCTGTGTGTTTACATAATTTGTACATTATACTATGCCATATTCTATGTTTATAATCATGTTTCAACTGATTCATTGAAAAGACTTAATGCCAAAAAAATCTTATATTTGTTCATCATATATTTGTTCCTCACAAGAAAATTAAATCGCACACGAGTCACATGGACCACTTTTATGATTCTTTAATAGTGCTTAAGTTTCCCATTCATTGCAATTATGTGCAAAAGAGCAAACGGTACACTTTTAAAACTCCTTTAGTGTTTCATCAAAGAAAAAAAGAAAGCCATAGAGGTTTGGAATAGTATTTTATCATCATCCACCTGCTGTGGACGATGTAATGACCTTGATGTGTACCAGTTTGACCTTAACGTTTACAGCATTACAAAGACAGGAGGCACAGCAGTCTGCTGAAGCTGAGTAAATTTGAGTTTCTATAATTTAGAGGGTGTTAGCTGGGCCTTTTGTGTGCAGTCTCCGGTCTAGGTCTATCACTCATTCACAGACATAATCCAGTCACTAAACTGGAGAAAGCAAAACACATGGATCAATACACAGAGTTATAATGAAGATCTTTGGTGATTGTGTTGAAAGCCAGGATGGATTTGATACTGAAGGGGTGTTGGTCATCTGTTTCTACTACTATGGTAAAAGCAGCCTGCCATTTCCATTAGTGTGATGCAGACCTGAGGGCATAGCTACACAAGTGCAGTGTGAATAATTGAATATTTATGCCATTGGAATAACCGTCTCACTAAGAATGCATATAAAGTAAAAGAAGAGGTCTGGAAAAGGACGAAGAAGAATAGATGAGGAGAGAGGGGAGAGTCAATCAGAAAAGATCGGAATTCAGATCCCCTCCTTTGTGTGAAGATTTATGCAACCACCTTGGTTTAAAATTAGACGTGACAATTTTCAAGCACATACATGTCAGACATTTGACAAAGCGTAATATTTTAATTAGATGAAAAGGAAGAGGAACCACATTGTGTAAGTGACAGTAACTGTTGGAGTTGTTTTTGGATTTGTATAATTGAGGTCGTGATGACTGTGCTGTGCTATTTTTTTCCTCATAATTGCTACTTTGTTTTTCATAATTTCTGATCTTAATATCTCAAAATTTCAAATGTATTTCCTGTGTTTATATCTCACAAATGCAACGTCATATTTTGCCATTACACCATTTTTTTCTCACATTGTGACTGTTTATCACAATTTGACTTTATAAAAGGGTAAATGCTGATTTTATATCTTACAGTTTGACTGTTTCTGATTTTAAGAATAAATGTGCTTCCAGATAGCTAAAGCTCAAATATGTTTCAATAATTTTGAGCATACAGTTAATATTACAGTTGTGTGTGGGCCTGACACTATGAATCACATAGTGTTATGTAGTTGGTTTTCATCTTTATTCACTTTTTTCCTGTACTAATCAAGCAACTTTGTGCGTCACAAAATCGTCATGCATGACCAGAAGACATTCATCCTCCATCTGTCATGATCAGAGTATGTTAGCCTGTATGTGTCGCTCTAAATTTCTTCCACATAATCTTCCCATAAAGGCATGGAATGATATGATTAATTTCCTCTTTCTGATTCTGGCCTAGTAGAAATTTGATTTATCTTCAGAGTTTTAGGATTTCCTCATTGCACAGCAGTTTCCAGGCACCCTGTCATGCCTGAGCGTGGCTTTCATGTATTTTTTTCAATAACCTGCCAACTCTGACTCTCCTGGGGTTGTAATTAAATTCCATTTGTGGGGTAGCATTCTTGTCAGTTATGCAATGGCGGTATTGAACCCTCGGCTGCAGCCTGACAGGATAAATATGCTCATAGAGAGAAGCCTGCTTGCATGAAAGAACCAGAGTTGTGCTCCAAACGGTTAAGAACTCTCTCACACAGGGCATGTAAGGTGAGGACTCCCAGAGGCAGTGTCGATGTCTAATCCACTTATCCTATTCTCTTGTATCCCACACCAAAGATCCTAGCAGTACCCTTAAGATCCCCAGGAGAAGATTTCTTATGTGGGGGATGTGATCATGTTTCCGTTTGGTGGGAATATCTGAAATCTATACAATCACTTGCGTTGTAAAGTCTCTCATTCTCCAGTGTGGGAGGTTCCTTTAATGCATGCGTTTGTTTGTGAACAGGGAAATCATGTCAGACTTTCTCTCGAGCATCCTCCCCTCCCCCATCCTTGCCTCTTTTCTCTCTTCTACTTCTTTACAGTCTTTATAATCAGCCCACCTTCCTTTCTATTCATAACAGGGATGTGTGTTATGTTAGTTATGGATGTGCAGTGGCTATGATTAACCATTCTTCCAGACCATCAGCTTTGGAGAACGATGAAAAAGAAAGAGAAGGCATTCTCAACTTCACATCTCATTCGTGCTCATACATCTATTCACAGTATTATCAGTGTTGATGAGTAGCAAACTACAAGTAGATATGGTACAAACATTCATTTCAAAGTATTGGCTTGACCAGTTACTGGGTATCAAACAGCAGTGTCTCATAACAGAATCCTAAATGTAAAGCAATAAAAACTTAATGCCATGCATTACTTGTTTACTTGCATTAATTACATTAGGCGTGATGTGAAGCATAATACCTAAGAGCCCCTTAACTGTAGAAAAAACACTTTCTTTTGTCAGGCTGTGTATATATAATTGGGTTTTAAAGTGACTTCTGCGTGAGCTGTGCTTCATACACTGCTACACTATTGACAATAGACCGGTTCTTAATAAATTAAACGTAATGTGTTCGTCCTTCGATGTGAATTCTTGAAGGGAAGTTGTCTTTACTGTAGGCAGTTAACAGTCACCAAGCAGTTTTAACTCTGCATTTAAGTATGGGGTGTACACATCCCTGCATTTTTGTTTATTTATGTCATATTACTGTAAATGGCATTAATTTAGTATGGAGATTTTGATCCTGCTTGTTTGCTTGTTGCTTGAAGCAAACTACTTGTTTCAAAGAGTTGCTTGACTATTTTATTGTGAGATACTTATAACTTAACTACAAATAGCTTATGCAAACTACAAATAGCTTTCCCGTGCAGTGTTGTTATTTCTATAAATGTCATGCGACAGAAAATGTGTTTTTCAAGCTGTGCGTATCTGTGGTGTTTCACAGGAATGCATCTCCTCTTCAAATGCTTTGTTTGAAGATTGTATTGGTCCTCTGCCAGGAATATCAGTCTGGGTTGAAGATGGATTATTTAATGTTTTGAGCAGGCTTGTGTAACTATGCCCTGCTGTGCGTATTCATATTACGCAGATTCAGAAGCATTCATAAAAGGCTCAGTATTTCAAAGTAATTCCATACCACTGAGACTTAAGACATAATTTGCTACCTTTACCTTTTAAAAATCATCTCAGTATAAAAAACACCTTTGGTTTTCTCACCTAAGGTTCTTGTTTTTAGTCTATTTAATATTTTTACAGTTCAGCTGCTAATATGGAAGTGCTGCAGAACAAATATATGCTATTATCCAATTCATCACAGGCGAATCTGTTTGCATTTTGGCATAAGCCAGTGGTTTCCCATTATCTTGTTTTCATGGATACATGAGCACTGAATTGGCTTCAATAACAGGTTTTATCTATGTCCCATGGCTGACCCAGAGTCTTCCTAATAGTGCTATTGGACAAACAACACTCCCTCTTTGTCTGTGGAGCACTGGCCCATTCGGCCTCATCAAAGTTTCAAGAGTCATTCAATCGAGCAGCGCGGCCATCCAGGGGAGCCTGTGTTGGTAGAGGAAATGGATACTAGGGCACCTGGGTCCAACTCCATTACTGAGGCCCTGTCAGGGCTATCTCTTCTGGGGAGGAACTGGAAAACAGCACAGGTGGGGTTCTAGGCCATGGATAATTCAAATGTGACCACCTCTGATAGCACTGGTAAGGTCTATGCAGATACATATCACTGTATTTATCTGTATTTTAAGTCATGCTTATTATACTATATTCAAAATAGTATTTGAATATAAAATAAATATGCTGAATAATTTGTATTTTAAATATTCTGATAATAGCTTATACCGTGATGAATTGTAAATAGACTATAGAAAGAGTGAAGAAAAAACTCCCCTGATGCAACAATTTAAAAAAAATATATTTCTAAATGATTAATTTAGCTTAATATCTTTTGCTTCAGAGAGGTTAAGCGGAGGTCACAGAGATTTCAAGGGATCTTGTTTTCATTAGCATGCATCTGAATGCAGATCATATCTCTGTAACTTAGAGTGTGGCTGTTTTAATCGTAGTAAGAAGGATAGTGTGGACACCTATCATGGCAAACTCACTGGATCAGGAGATGAGATTGCTGATTTCTTGGATTTTGTCATTAGTGAGCCTTCCAAAGATGACCTGGTAGTACAGAAAGCCATTGTTTAGAACAACCCTTTCTTTCAAGAGCTACAGTAGCCAAATCCCTCACTTAACTTTAATATCATAATTTACAGTATACTGAGTGGCTGTCTGCTCTGGGGCCTGTATGAGATCACAAACAGAGATCAAACAGGGATTATATTTAAGCACAAGCTATTATCTAATGAACTTCATGCCTATTTAAAAAAAAATGTTTAAGTTGTATTTCACGAAAGTACTTTTTTACTATATTTGTGATAAAATAAAATATGAGCGTAAGCGTAATAAAATATGAGGCGTCTTCCAAACAACATAACATAAATCTTGATAAAAACACGATCAGTCCTTTTAGTGTATATATTTTTCTTTTAATATATTTTCTGTTATTTCATAAGGAGTAGTATAATTATTTATCTTCAAGTTAATACAACACAAATAGGTGTATTAAAAAAAAATTGTGTGCAAGATTGAATTAAAGGATTAAAATCTATTTTTTAACAAAAAAAGCATCGATAAGACCAAAAAAGACATTAAACTCATTAATGTAAAAAACACAAAAACATTAAAACATCTCGCACAACACAAACTTTTAAGCGCTAGCGTATAGCCCAAAAGTTATGAATTAGGTGCTGATATCTCATTCTATCAGGCTGAAAATTATTTTATTTGATTATGCTTTGTGATATCACAGACAAAAGATGTGCTTCCTTTGACATTTGTACACTAAGAAATATGATACATCCTCTCTGGAACTCAACTATGAAACTGAATTATCTTTTGAATATAATTGCAGGAGTACAATACTATGTTCCGGATGTGATTCGCTCATCGATCGTTGTGTCTCACTGCTTGTTGTGGCTCAATTAGAGAAGTCAAGGCCTTCCGAAGCCATCTCCCCGCTGAGCATCCATAAAATGACTTAAATGGATTACTCTGTGCATGATCACATTAGACTGACCACAGCTCTGGCAAGAAATGTTCAAACTCAATTTCAAACCTTTGTAGATCATTGCCTTAAGACCACTAATATCTATTGTCGTACAATAATGAAACATATTCATACCAATTTAAATTCAGTTGGACAATAAATACCTTCGTTTGACCACTTACACTATAAGTCTCTGCAGGTAGACTAAATAACATTTTCGCCCAGATGCTGGAATTTCAACTGTGCCAAAAGATTAAAGGGGCTGAGTCAGATAGCTGAATGGTTTTGATGCCAGTCTTTGCACAGGCATCTAGGGATGAGGTAAAAGCACAGGTCGTAAAACACAACACAAATTGTTCTCGTGGCTCTCGTTTTGCATTTAGGAATGCTGAAGGATATATTGCTGCTAATAAAAGTGATATTGCTTTGATCCAAATTTATGTCGGTCATTATGTACGGGCTGTTTAGAGACATCCCAATGACTACTTTAGTGGTCTACCTTTCTGATACAGTGTGCTGTTGCTCTGGCATTAATGGGAAACACTCCAAGGGTGATATTAGGGTTACTTGTCATGCAGCTAAAGCCTTTTTATTCAAGCCACAGGAACTGTCCCCCCTGTTACGACCTGACAATAAGTGCATTGCTCAAGGGCAGAATTGTGATTATATTAAGTCACTGAGTAAGTGGATCTGAATTTATAGCCCTTGTGCTAATGGCAAAGATCCCAGATTTGAATATCAGCATTCGTCAGATTGGACATGAACTCAAAACCTTGCGTTGCTAAGCCATACAACCCATATACATGCTGCTGTGTACTGATCAACCACCAAGAGAAAATTCTGTCATCATGCACTTGCCTACATTTCCCCCTATATCTGTATGACCGGAAAGAGAGAAATTTTAAAAGCTGATCTTGCTGATCTTCTGTGATTCTTCCGTATTGCAAACTTCAAATAACAGAAGAGGTCCATATAACTCCATGCACTATATATTCCAAGTCTTTAACCACACTAACTCTTAAAGGGGGGGTGAAATGCTTGTTTTCACTCAATATCCTGTTAATCTTGAGTACATATAGAGTAGTACTGCATCCTTCATAAATCCAAAAAGTCTTTAGTTTTATTATATTCATAAGAGAAAGATAGTCTGTACCGATTTTTCCCGGAAAAACACGACCGGCTGGAGGCGTGACCTGTGGGCGGAGCTAAAGAATCACGAGCGCGAGTAGGCTTTTGCGTTGAGAGCATGTGGAAGCTGTGAGAGCACATTACCGTGAGGGAAAACCCAAAACCCATCATTCAAAACAAACCATGGCTTACAGTCAGATTCAGCCGTTTATTTATGATCCAGAATCAGATCCCGAGGCTGAAACTGAACGAAAGCAGCAGCAGCAACGACTCGCTCCGAGCAGGGCTCGAACCCGGGTCTCTGGCATGGGAGGGGACGCACTAACAAGGAGGCAGAGATATTTGAAGCAGTTTTACTCACCGCCTGCGGTTCCAACACACGATCGTGACCCTTTTTCCTTGGGATTGCATCATCCTTAAGAAATAAACGATACGCAAATCCGTATGTGAACAAGCATCTTCGAAATGCAGGGAACAAACAAAAACACTTGCACAACTCCGTTGATGCTCTGTAAAAATAAACTCCATCCACTGGTCCCTTAATGCTGTTTTTTTTTTTTTTTGGTAATCTGTGCAGGGTTGTCTTGCCCTGGCAACCAAAAACACACTTCTTTTGTGACTCTTCGCGACGCTCTCGCTCTGATCAGTGAAATGTCTGTGCTGCTCAACCTCGCTATACGGGAGCGCGCGCTCTTCCGGCAGAAGTGCCCTCAGAGCCCATATAAGGAAATTCCGCTCCATCTAACGTCACACAGACCCATACTCGAAAAAAACTTTCCGAAACTTGTGACAAACCGGAAGTAGTATTTTGGGAACAAAAATACTCCTCCAAATGTACAACTTAATTTTTGAAACTTTGTCCATGTTTAGCATGGGAATCCAACTCTTTAACAGTGTAAAAAACTCAGTATGCATGAAATAGCATTTCACCCCCCCTTTAACCACTGCTACTAGATTTAGTGAACTGGACTCAAGAACCATATCAGTCTAATTTGTGAACGAATTATTCAAACAGGTTTTGTGAACCAGATTGACTGTTTATTAAAATTATCCAGTTTATTGGAGTCACAGAATGCACTGCTTTAATTTGGAGGGAAAGATACATGACTTTATTGCATCAGATACAGTATGTCACTTTGCCCACAGCTTATTGGTCTTGTTTTGATTTGCAGTCTTAAATAATAAAACCTGCTCTGGACTAAGTTAGCCATGTAGTCCAAAGAAACAACCATCCACCTTCTTGAACAAGAAAAACCAGAGCTGGCTCAAACTCAGACTTGCCTGGGTAACCACTGAATCTGGCTTTGTCAAATAGACTACTATACTTCTGTTGTAATACAAACAAATACACTCAAAATGATGGTGTATTAGTACTTTTTTATTTTCTAATTAAGATCATGCTACTGTAACTATATTTTAATAATTGTAAGACTCATTGGTGCGCCAAGAACTTTGCTCTTTTTGGGTTTTGCAGAAAAACAAATGTTGAAGATTTGCAGTGAGGTTAAGTAAATGATGAGAGAACGTTTGGCAAGTTTGGACAACTTGAGGGTGAACAAATTATGACAGAATTTTCATTTTTAGTGTGAACTATATCTTTAAGGTAAATAGGTAAATAGGTCTTGAAGCTGTTCACCAGGGATTCATTTGAATGGCAAATGTCCTGCCTACACTGACTAAATCGAGTCTTGTAATACACACACACACACACACACAGTAGTAAAGTGAAAGGATAAACCCTGGGGCACCTTGCTTAGACAGATTAAATGCAGTCTGGTTTAACAGCAAGAAGAAGAATTCAGGTGATATTTTAATTCACTCCCCTCAGCAAGCAAAAACACATGAGTATTAGAGAAAGGTAGAACAGCAATGTCGTCCTAGCCCTTGGAAAAGTGATTACAAAGACAAACTGCAACCCAGAAAACCATGCTAGCACTTAAACTGTCCTTTTCTTTTTCAGTTTGAGTTATATGACCTCCAAACTCTTTCCAGCACGCTTGGCTTCACCTTTAAGAGTTATTTTGAGTGGCTCTTGACATAATCTCAGCTTCCGACATCTTTTTTTTTTTCCTGAAAGGAGTTCTTTATGGCATTGTGCCAGAAATGAACCACTCCTCTCAGCGTCAGACCCTTGTGAGTTACATTATGCTAACATTAACGCTCCCCTCCCCCATTTAACTCCCGATCTCTTTCATGCTTCTCTCCTCCGTTTCTTGCTCGTCTGAGAACACAGCTGTTTAGTTGAAGAAAATCTCAGTTTTTAATCAAGATCATGCTAATAACTTTAAGATTTATCGGCGCTTCAATAAGTTTGCTCTATTTGGGTTTTGCAGAAAAACAAAAGTCAACGGTTTGCCTTGAGGTTAAATTAATTACTAGATAACCTTTTGGAAAAACTTGAGGGTGAATAAATGATGACAGAATTTTCATTTTTGTGTGAATGGTCACTTTAAGGTAAATAGACCTCTGTATTTCAAATGTGGAAATAAATCCTTGTGTGTTGCATTAAGCTTCCCCTCCCCCGTTTAACTGCCTATCTCTTTCTTGCTTGTCTCCTCAATTTCTTGCTCGTCTTGAGAACACAGCAGTTTTGTTTCAAAAATCTCACCAGTTTCCACCCCCCAGGGTTGAACTTTGTGATATTCTAATTGCTTTCCACTATTTTCAGCAACTTCCACCTCCCACCTCTCTCTCTCTCTCTCTCTCACCACCCCCTCCCTGGCCTTTGAAGGTGGGCAGAAATAGCGCATGTTGCTTGTATCTACAGTGTGCTTTTCTAGACAGAAAAATGAGCCACCATTAATGAAAACGGATCAGTTTTATGACCCAATTTTGTCCGTATCAGGCCTCCTGTGACTCAATCTCATCCGGTGGGTTTCCAAAAGGTCATTTTATGTTTGAAACAAATCGCCTGTTTTTTTTTTTATTCATTCAAATTCAGGTTAATTGCCCAAACACCGATGACGACATTGATTTTGTGTGGTTAAATCAAACCTGGTAATCCGGTTACAGTGACATTACATGTCATTGGACTCCCAAGGCAGGAGTCACTCAATCCCTTCAGAGGGGCAGAGAGACTTAAGAGGAGGTGTTAATTTTGGCGTACGCTGTAAAAACCATCCCATCCAAACCTTGACTATGGAGACCTGTTGTGAGGTGGCCAAGCACTAACCCCATTAAAATTCCTTCTTTATGAGCAGTTGCCAACCTGGCTGGGATCTGAATTGGGTTTGGCTGCCATACAAGGAGACTAATCAAACCCCGGGCTTCTAGGCAACTGGGCCTATCTTGTTCCTTTAAATTAGAGCTGTAATTTCGTCTCTGAGGAAAAGGCCTTTGAACTGACCAACACTGCAGCGTTTGTATGAAATAACTGTTTGTTCTCATTGCTGCCCTCCTGTGATATCTGTTTTTGGCTTGTTTTTTGGTACAAACTGGGCCCAGGGGGTGCAATGCCCCAAGCCATCCCTGAACCCAGGATTGAAAAATAACCACAAGAGTGCACAGGGGCCCATTAAACACCCCTATCCCATTTATCATGGCACAACAACAGGAGCAGCTGGGAGCTTGCGCTCTCTCACACACACACACACACACACACATCCATCAGCAACATGTGATAATGGCCACAGCGATTGCCAAACCACGTACAGAGAGGGTGGACAGCCAGGACCCAGGGAGAAAGATGATCTTATTAAGTGTCAATGTGGTACGGAAGGCTGTACGTGAGGTGGCTGACACAATCTGAGAATGGCTGGCATTGTGTCCTTGCTGAGTGATAGCAGTACTCATAAGGATGGCAACAACACAAGGGCCAGATGAGCAGAGAACTTTTCAGCAGATGCATTCCAGAAACAGGACAATCAAAAAGACAGAGATGGATATTTGACAGTAAATACCTCACTCACCTGACACCAGAGTGCTAGTTAATGAGATGACTCAATTTTTTCCCAAACTAAATGTTACCAACGGTCAATTATCTCAGAATCATGGAAGGCAGTTTTCACCTCAGGTAATTGTGAGATGAAGTCTAAATACTTGAAATTGCAAATCTAAAATATATATATATATATATATATATATATATATATAAATAGAAAAAAATAAAAATAATAAATTTAATAAAGTAAATTAAAATAAATTGCCATTTTTATTTTTGTTGAAAAACAAAAATTGAAAAGTTTTAATTTTAAGCTATAATGACAATGCAAGATATAAACTTGAAATTATAATGAGATATTAAGTCCCAGTTATGAGAATTACATTTTTGATTTTTATTCTCCGAGGTGAGGTATAATTAACTTGATTGGTTAAACATTATAAAGTTGCAATTTATAAAATCTTAATTTGTAATTATGAGAAATAAAATTACAATATTCACTTTTCTTGAAATATAGTCATGATTGAAAAATAAAATTGCAGTTATCGTTTACCTTATTTTTTTACTCTGAGGCATTAATAAGCTTCCATGCTTAACACAATGATTGTATTTAAAATAGATTTGAACCTGCTTTGCCATTTCCCAAAACTCTTATTTCATTTTCAGGTCTTCTTTCCAATGACAATGAAGACATTACTAAAATAACTCCATAAGAACTGGTGAGGACTTGAGGTGGTTTCGAGATATCTTTTATAGTGCTGTGATAGTGTCTTTGGTTGCCTGATATCATAACAATAATGGGAAGAGCTATTGTTAGCCTGGATCGCAGTAATATCATGAGGTCCCATGACTTGTTGTCTTGTGGACTTTGTCTGCTGCCTTTAAATCCATAACACTGACAGAATCTTTAAACAAACCAGAGGGACAGAAACACTAGAAGGCAAAAATAATTATTTCTTCTGCTGGTCTCCATTTAATAAAGCCTACTCATGTATTGCCATTGGCTGGCTTTACAAATACAAAGCCTGGCCTTGTCTTTTATTTATTCTACCTCCACAGAGCACCACATTTCCATCATCAGTCAGTCGCATAGTTACATGACGTGAAACATGGGAGCACTGCTCAACTCCCGATGATCCTTTAGAGCCTACTGGAAAAGGGAAGCAGCTACCCGTGAGACTGGAATTCAGGGTTGCTAGGAGACGTGATGGAACATGAATATCACACGCCAGAAAGCTCTGCACTGTGGTAAATAGTTCGCTGAGAGGAGATGTGGACATATCTCCCTCGATACAGTGAGCTGCTTATGCCTCATTGGCCTCCATCAACATCCCTTCGCATTTGTTTGCATTGTGAATGAGCTTTTGCTCATCCCTCACACTCGCAGTTTCCTACACGTGATTACTTCAAATGCACATCACCATTTGTGAACAGCTTGTTAACAATGAAACACTCGGGCAGTGTTTGTGTTTCAGCCTTGCAGCTAAAAAATCTGTTTTGTATCCAACAAGAACAAACATTTAAGAACATTTTAAGAACAAACATTTAAGAACATTTTAAGAACAAACATTTAAGGACATTTTAACAAGGCTTATTTTAAGGAGACTGTAACACTAGTGGTTCGGTAGATGTTTAGTAGATTAAGCATCCTGCTTTTGAGTTGGAAGAGAATTAGCCTGCAAGTCTGACCAGAGGTCCTAGAGCACTTTTTAGGAGGACCAGTTGAATACAGATATTACGAATTGGAATAGCTGTGGCATTTACCATGTTATAAAACTTCAAACAGTAGACTTAGCAACCTCAGTGTGCACGTTTTAGTCATAAGGAGTTTGGGTAACACTTTAGAATAAGGTTCCATTAGTAAATGTTAGTTAACTACTTTCGTTAACATGAACTGAGCAAGAACAATCCTTTTACAGCATTTATAAGTCTTAGTTCATGTTAATTTCAACATTTACTAATGCATTATTTAAATCAAAAGTTGTGCTTGTTAACATTAGTTAATGCATTGTGAATTACCATGAACTAACAATGAATAACTGTATTTTCATTAACTAACATTAACAAAGATGAATAAATACAGTAATAAATGTATTATTCATTGTTTGTTCATGTTAATTAATACATTAACTAACGGAACCTTATTCTAAAGTGTTACCGGAGTTTGAAGTCTTTAGCAGCAGAACAATGGCCATCAGGTTGGCCAGTTATTTGCAAACATAGATATCAATTTAAACAGAAATTGCAGTTTTTTCTATGTAAGACATCTTGACTAATAAAGTCTTTTAAAGAACCTAATTACACTGATTTTCACCATGCAATGTCACAAAAGTATGTAGCAATGACAAGGTAAGTGGGTAAAACCATCATCATGTCACCGGACTGGAGTGGACTAACAATAGTAAATCCAATTAAATAGTAGTGACATATTGTTAGTAAATGCTAATCAACCAAAAGACTGTCAAATACTCTTGTTTAGTTAGATTCTACCAATGCAGTCACTTGATAAAAAGGCAGGAGAAGCAGTTTTTGGGTAAATTGTAAATTTTATTGGAAAACAAATATACAACTTGGAATGAATTTTGAGGCATGGCTGTGCCTTAAGCAGTTACAAAAGAAAAGTGACTAATTAAAAAGCATAGTAAGAACAGAACAAATACAAAAAGATTAGAGTGTATGGGTACCTGGTGATAAACCCGTTAGTATTTAATTCAATGATGTTGCAATAGTGCAATGCTGTGGACTTTTCCCATTTCTATTTATACTCAGTCCATTGTCCATGCAGAGTCGCACTTCCACATAAAATCAAAAGAGAAGAAAGAATCATGCCAAAAATAGTTGAAATAACGCCACGCTGACCGTCAGCTGAACCCTTGATGGCAGGCAGACAGAGCAAAAGAAGTGGAAAAGGGGCCTGAGCGTAGTCAGTATCTGTGTCTATTCGTATCACCTGGTCCCATAACTGCTCCTTCTAACAGACTGTTTATGATGATTAGGAGTTGGGGGAAGGCATGAGCACTCAAATCTTATAGTATACATGCAGATCTTTTGGACAGGAGAGGATGGGGAGAAATTCAAATTAAACATTTTACAGAAATTAAAAACAAGAAAAAGGCAGATTTTTTTATACAAGAAATTCTGTACAAGGCCTTCACTTCGCTGTCATCATCTGTACAAATTCTATGAAGAAAGAGAAAAGGGTGTATTAAGTGTCATTTAGAGTCACTGCAAAAAAAAAAAAAAAAAGTGCAATTCTAAATTCATAACTTTACACTGTTGTAAATGATGATACTCACCTTCATAATTGACCTGACCATCTCCATCAATGTCTGCTTCTCTAATCATTTCATCCACCTCCTCATCTGTTAACTTCTCCCCCAAGTTTGTCATCACATGGCGCAGCTCAGCAGCACTGATATATCCATTCCCATCCTAAACAAAGAGAACAATCATCCAAATTAAGTCTTAGGAATGTTGCTACGAAAACCCTATTAACAGGTTTACTCAATTCAACAGTTCTTCAGAAGCCTTACTTTATCAAAAACACGGAAAGCTTCTCTGATCTCCTCCTCGCTGTCTGTGTCCTTCATCTTTCTTGCCATCATTGTCAGGAACTCAGGGAAGTCTATTGTTCCATTACCTAAAGTACACGGTCAGGTAAGCGATGATAATGTTTAATCGAGATAAAACACTTCAAGGAAATAGATTCAAGTCATATGCAAATTAAACCCTACTCGCAAGAGTTAACATCTTGCTGATGGCTAATCTAACAACAAAAATGTGTCCTCACCATCTGCATCCACCTCATTGATCATATCCTGCAGCTCTGCCTCTGTTGGGTTCTGGCCAAGGGAACGCATGACAGTGCCCAGCTCTTTTGTGGTGATGGTGCCATCCCCATCTTTGTCAAATAGCGAGAATGCCTCTTTGAACTCTGGAAGGATAAACAGGAGACAGATCAGTGTTTGAGCCACATAACTACATATTCATAAACCCTACTGCAAATATCATACATATCATTCGCTTTTCCATTTAAGCTATAGACAAAAGGAACAGATAAAGTACTTATACATCTTCATGTCAAGCTTTTCTGATATTAAATCCACATGGCGACTTTATAAAATACACAAAAAAAGATCCCAATCCCAAAAAGTGCCATTTATTACATAGTTGTCTATTGCCAAGACCAGTAACAACAAACGCCTCCATTGATAAAAGTCTTTGGTGACAGGATACTTTGGAAGTCACATTCAAACACCCCAGAGCCATCGCAACAGCTGACCACTAGTACTTGTTAAGGTCTTTCAGTGAAGGCAGTTCAACCAGACCTGCCGAGCACCATTAGTTACATGCACAGACAACATACAAAACAAAAATCACTTTGCGTAGATGCCTAAAGTACCTTCTAGATTCTATTTCAAAAGACAACATTTTGTAAAAGTCCAGTAAGAGTCAGCACTATCACTTATCAGTTTAAATGAGGAGAATTGATCCTTGCAGGCATAGTCTAACTAACCTATTGTGACAAGTGAGAGTGCATTTCACCGGTGCCTGTATTTGCCCAGAGGTCTGAACACTAAAGGGCAATACAAACTCCCCTCATCAACATGAGCTGATGAGACTATCTGATACTTCCTGTGATATAACATCAGACATTACATGTGCTTTACAGAGCTCTCCTATTACACAAAACATGGGCCCATTCAAGATGTTTTTCTAAACACATGTAAAATAATACTGAAGCTTAAGGAGATGCATTGGGCTCATTTATCACGATCCAAAGAAACAACACAAAATACAGAACAATTACAACTTTCCCACTGCAATATGATAAGGTTAAAATCATGATAATAACTCCATCAATAAACACCATTAGAGTGTTTATTAATATTTTGCATCAATTTATATTTTAATTTTAAAGTTCTAAAAACTTTCTTGTGTTTTTGTCCTGTTAATAGTTTTTGTGTATATATAATGAATGATATAGTTACATACACAGTGTGAATGTATGTATATACATTTTTATTATAAATTACTGTTTTCCTTACAGTCTTGCACTCTATTTGTGGTGGCACGTCCCCTGGGGGAAATATATATGTATATAATGTAAATTTAAAACAGCAGATGTGCTTATTGAAAATGCAAATTAATTCTCTGCCAGCAGGAGGCACTTTTGGAGCGGCAGAAATAGTGGTTTCCCGGTAGCGGCTAGTAAAGATTAAATAAAAATGACATCAAATATTTTCTGAAGACAATCAGTTCCCTTCAATAAAGATACATTCATTTAAAAACACTCGTGCCGCATTTTGATTTTGAATCGGTGCTCATGTTTATTCAACTTAATAAAGCCTTTTGGAAAATCTATTTGTGACGGTCAGTTTCAATATTGTGTTGGGCCGCCACAAATAAATGAATGTATGAGAAACCCTAAGTTAAAATGAGAAATGTTGCTCCATCAACTAGCTGAAAAGTTAATTTTATTTAGTAACAACAATAACAACAAAAAAGTAAGGTTTTAATATTAGTTTCAGTTAACTAGAATAACCCTAATTAAAGGTGCGGTATGTAGGATTGAGGTTAAACTAGGTATTGCAGACAAAATTCAAAATATTGGAGAGAGTTTTTTTCCACCCAGCCTCTCCTCCTCGGACTTTACGCACACCAACAGGAATGACTGCACTTGATGATAAATTAAATGAAATACACTGTGTTTTCGCCAACTGGCAACCCGGGGTGCCAAAATACAATTGGGTAAACTGGCAGTGGGCGGGTTTCTCAAACCAAAACAGAGACCGACATACCGGCCCGGAACGCATATTTTCAATGGAGAATAACTGACTGTAGCATTGTTTTTCAGATAAACAAGTATGTTAACTACACATGTTTCTTAAATATCTGCAAACATATTATAGTATTTTTATGCTTTAGTAGAGTCAAGCACTCACACACAGCACCTTTAATGCAATAATTAAAAAATACACAAGTAAAACATTTTTATATATAGTAGTTTAACATAAGAAAGTCACTTAAATTACAGTTACAAATATATGTACAGTATCTGTTATAGTTTAGATACACATATTACTAGATTGTAAAAAAAAAAAACAGCAAAAGTTATGAGCCTGCACATTCAAGTTTTGACTAAGTTACAACCTTAAAAGACAACAAATCAGTAGAACAGCCAGGCTATTGCAAAAAGCTATAATCAAGTACAGAAACTCGGAAGGGGTGTGTAAGCAAAGTGCATGTCCTTACCAGCTATTTGCTCCTCTGTGAGTTGATCAGCCTGGGGATGGAAAGAGATTACAAACAACCATATTACTACATAGTGTCGAGGATATGATTCACTAAGAATCCATAGTATTTTGGTTCTCTGACATCAATATCTACTTGTGAGACCAAACAAAGACCTCAGATTGCCTCCCTCCAAATGTTACACCAGCTGGAGAGAATAAAGTGCCACCATAGCGACGGTATGTAGACACTCCTAACAACAGCAGTTCATCCACCCACCTGATTCCCAGCATTTGGTGAACCATTCCCTCGTGGCACTATAGACAGTCATTTTAAATAGTAATTTAACCTTTTTATTGTTAAAGTAGCCCTGTGCAATAACGCTCGAGTAACCTAGTAAGAGAACTGCAGGCTATTTCATAATGACTGAATCTGATCACTGACGTTACGTTTTAACATGAATTTGCGCATTAAAATAAACCGATTTATGAACAAAATAGGTGTGATATTGAACATTAATATCTTAAAATGGTTCAAGAATTAGTATAAGCCCTCCACGACTTTCTGCAAAAAACACTACATTACTGTATTTTTTTTTTTCGGTTTAACTAGCTAAAGTTACTTTTCTTACAGAAATCCGTTATGGCCGGGCAAGTTAACGTAACTTAGCTCACATGTGCTGCTGTCCATTCAGCTTCACAACTAAACAAACCAGGTCACTTTTGGTTCAAACAGAGCTTAGGCTATATAAAAACAATTCTGTCAAAGACTGTATATACTGTGACTTTCTGAACCCTGTTACACAATGTATTCAAAACTACGATGGCAACAGGGAAACTGAATGGGCTCAAGCAGCCCTCTGAAGTTTAGTAAAGTTAAAGTTAATTTACTTCCTTTGGGTTAGCGCAGAGTTTAAGAAAGTGACCTTTAAAAAAGTAAAGCGGAATATGACAAAAAGTACAGTAAAAGCAGAAGGAATAGATAGAAGATGCGTTGCGGTGGGTAAGTTAACGTTATAGTCCTTCATTCAGTCCATCCACTGTAGCCTATTCGTAAATTTGGCGGCACTTGTCTGTAAACGACTGAAGAAAACTCTTCATCTATTTCTTGACTTCTTTACTTACGCGTAAATATATGTTAAGGTCTTTTATCTTTTCATTAAAGCATATCCATTATTTATTTGAAATATTGGTGTGCACTCACCATGTTTTCTTTTTCTGTCGGTCTCCCTCCGTCTCCGTAAGAGATTCACAAATGGTGGTCGGAATATTGGTATAGACCCGCCTTAACGGTCGTACATAAACACCTCCCATCTTGCTGTATCCATCCGCCTACTGCACTGCATTCTGGCTAGGGGTGCGTCTGAAATGCCGCGATATTTGCCCACGAAACTAAACTAAGCTTGAGTAAACGTGATACAGGTCCTTCTTCAAAAACGATGTGGTATTGTTTTGTGCTATCGGCTGATCTTGAGGCAAAAATACAGGCGGACTATCTGACGGCGGAAGAATCCTTTTCGCCTTTCGGTTGTGCGGATGCCTCTGATTGGTTCGTTTGTACCTGCAATGCGTCACTCCCTGGTCACACACACAGTAGAATTTGCCCGGCTATAAATGCATAGAGCTGAAATAGAGAATCACCTGAGCTGTTGTGAATTCCACCCTTGGGTGGCCAACATTATAGTGTTAATGTTCTTGGTAGATGTTCAGATTTTTCAGGGCTGTATGGACACATTGTACATTTTTTTGGATTCAAAAAAGCTTGTTCAGAATGTGCATTAAAGGGATAGTTCACCCAAAAAAATCTAAATTATATCATTAATAACTTACCCCCATGTGGTTCCGAACCTGTGAGACCTACGTTTATCTTCGGAACACAGTTTAAGATATTTTAGATTTACTCCGAGTGCTCTCAGTTCCTCCATTGAAGCTGTGTGTACGGTATACTGTCCATGTCCAGAAAGTGTCCGGTGTTCATCTTCAGTTCTCTCTTCACAGCAGTTCAGTCAGTGTACTGTTTGAGTACATGAATTACTCCGGGATATTGGTTTGTTTGAACTCAGGGAGTGTCAGCCACATTAAAAAAGTTAACATCTTAAGACATTTGTGGATTCATGCGAATTGGAGACGCGAACTGCTTAAAATGATTCAGTTCGATTTGGTGAACTGGTTCAAAAAGATCCGGTTACATCGAATGATTTGTTCGCAAACCGGATATGACAAACTGCTTTGTTTTGAAATCTCTCTCACAACAGACACGGAGGAGAAGACAGTGCTGAATAAAGTCGTAGTTTTTGCTATTTTTGGACCAAAATGTATTTTCAATGCTTCAAAAAATTCTAACTGACCCTCTGATGTCACATGGACTACTTTGATGATGTTTTTAAGTAGTGATTTACATTTACATTACATTTAATCATTTAGCAGACGCTTTTGTCCAAAGCGACTTACAAATGAGAACAATAGAAGCAGTCAGGTCAACAAGAGAACAACAACAGTAAACAAGTGCCATGACAAGTCTCAGTTAGTCTAGTACAGAACGCATAGCCAGGTGTTTTTTTTTTTTTTTTTTTTTTAATAAAGGAAAAGACAAGAAAAGAAGGAAAAGTGCTTGTATTAGTTGGTTAAGTGCTGGCGGAAAAGATGAGTCTTTAGATGTTTCTTGAAAATGAGTAAAGACTCAGCTGTTCGAATTTAGATTGGGAGGTCATTCCACCAGCTGGGCACATTCCAGGAAAAGGTCAGTGAGAGTGATATTGAACTTCTTTGGGATGGCACCACAAGGCGTTGTTCACTTGCAGAGCGCAAACTTCTGGAGGGCACATAAGATTTAACCAGTGAGTTTAGGTATGTTGGTGCAGTGCAGTGGTCGTGATGCCATCAACCAGATCCTGTTGTGTTTAGCAAGGCCTAAGCACCTAGCTTCTCAATGCTTAACTGCTTTAGCTCCCTCCTTGCAGGCCACCTGTCTCTGGCCATGTCCCAGGTCTGTTGGATATTGAAGGGGGGGATTGAGGAATTTTCATACCAAAAGAGCAGTAGGAGCAACTGAGATTATCAGTTGAGTGAACCACCTTCAGTATTGTTAATGTGATACATTTGTATTGTATTTGTCTTAGGTGCTATAGGGTTCATTATTTACCCCAGATGTTTTCCATGCCTCTGCACTGCCTCAACTCTAACCACCACCCCTCCAAAAAGGAGATGACTGAATCCAACTTCCTTTTAAGAAAACAGTTACGTCTAAAACAATACAGCTTGAACTTGGGTGGTTCCTGCATGTTTGCCTTTCTAGAGCTTGTAAAACCAAGGGAAAGAATGAATCATGCAGTGGTTATACCCACAACACCAACATGTGTGTTTTATGCCTCTTTCAGGTTACCTAAAAGTTTCCGCACTGTATGGATGCAGAGGGGTGTCTGGTATCTTAAAACTATATAAGACCTGTAAGACTTGATAGGTCTCCTCAACATAAAAAAAGTGCAGTGTTGCCATTTAAACTGAAAATGTATTGTGCAATATTTCATTTGGAAGGCAACATGAAAATTAGCTTTCAAGGACATTTGTTGGAATAAAAGTAAATTCTATTTTTAGAGTATCACACACACACACACACACACACACAAACACACACACACACATGGTTTTTATAATGTAGAAACTGTATATTCTATCGCCCTTCACCAACCCTACCCCTAACCCTCACAGGAACCTTTGTGCATTTTTACTTTCTCAAAAAACCTAATTCTGTATTATTTATAAGCGTTTTGAAAAATGTGGACATGGGTTATGTCCTCAAAAGTCACCCTCTCCTTGTAATACCTGTGTCATACCCATGTCATTTTACAGAGTTGTGTCCTGATATGTCACAAAAACATGCCCACACACACTGTGAAACTTAAACAAACTAAAAACCAAATCAATATTAGAGCTAAATAGAACTTGTCAATGACAAAAACTAATAAAAAGTGACAAAAGCACATAACAAAAATAAAATATAAAATTATAGACTAAAATAGTCAGATTTAATCTTTAATAGTTATTTAAAAAGTTTTACTGCCTTGCAATAAGAATGTTATATTGTTAGGGAAACATTGTAGTGTCATAAAATGTCATAAGGATAAATATTATGGTGCAAATACGTGAATATAGCACACTGAAAAATGATCATCATGTTTAACTGAATTCATGTACTCAAGATTTAAAATGAGTAAAGCTAAACCATGGTACTGCTTTCAATTATGCCAAGACATCTGGTAATAAGATGCCAGAGTCTGTGAATGGGTAATTGAGGCCATAAAAAGCCATGTGAGACACAGATGGTTGATAATCACTTGTGTAAAGAGCCCCTGACCACTCAGGTGTTTACTCAGAGTTAGGGCCATGAAACTAAGACCTATTAATTCTTTATGTACATTGAGGCTTTGTACTGAATGCTGGCAGACTTAGCAGCACCAGGCTCCGTTTTCCCAACATAGACCCTTGTGTGGCTGTGTACACGTGTGTCTGTGTATGTGTGGTTGTGTTGTCGAAGCTGTACATAAAGGAAAAATAGCATGACTGAGATTGTCTTTCCCTTTCTGAGTATCCACCTGTTTCCCTCTCTCTTTTTTGAATGACAGCCAAAAATCATGTAGTCAAATAATAAAGGCATCAGTTGTCAATGTTAGCAAACTGCACAAAAATGTCAAAGATACATAATATTTCTGGTCGGGATTTATACCAAACTGACATGGTCTGTCCGTCAGGAATGGATGAAGGATATTTCAAATTCAATTCTGGAAAATTCAATTCAGATATTGTTAGGGAAACCACTGTAGAATTCAAAGAGGCTTGAAATCTTGACTCATAACAGACAAGCTCCGTATCTTTGGAAATAAAGCTGATTTAAAAAGGGGATTTATGTTCACAAAATCTACCATCTCTGTCAGATTTTTCAATAAGAACAATAAATAAATCTGAATTAAATGAACAGAAATATAGTATTTTGTGGCTAACGTAGGCTTTTATTTTATTAACATCAGGAGCTTTAAGAGATCAGTGATATTAAAAAAAGAATCTAAATTATGGATGGTTTTTGGTGCTTAGTGTTCATAGAGATTTAGCTATCTCCATAACTGAAATTATTATATGTAATTTTATTAGATAGTGCAGTCTTTTTAAGTCCACAATGTTCTTCAAGTTGACATAATCTATTTATTAAAGAAGTGACATAATAAACTATGATAGCCCTTGTGTAAACAAAACAATACATTCAATAATAAGACTCAAAGAATACATGACTGCAACACTGAATAGGATTAGATTTAGAAGCACTGATTTCTGTCTACAGTGAATATAAATTACGTCACATTCCTCTTTATTGCCCTTTGCAGATATGCTGTAGAGCACCATGGTTAAAATACACCTCAACTATAGCTTTAATTGCTGCAAAAGCCAAAAGTCGTGATGCGGTTAAAGTGCATCATGACTGATAGTGCAACAAGTCGCCTAACCTAGTAATGGTAAAAAAGCAATGCCTTTACAAGATGGCTTGATAAAGGGAACAAATACAATTTAAAGCTAGTTAATATGCTATGACTATTTTATTGATCAGTATTGTTGTGTCTTGTGATTCAAGTACAGCAGAGGATTCAGTTTCACATACAGTACAGCATTAATGTTTAACCATGTATTTAGTGAGACCTATCTTACATTACAGAACGCTCCAGATAATTAACACACTTTGAAAAGTAAGCTTAATAGAGAACAAACTGTATATTTATTCATCTGTTCTTTATTAGAGATTGTATCTGTACGTTAACACAATAGCAGAATACACATGCAATATATGCATCTTCAAGATGAATTCCACATTATTTTTAACCTTTTAGACTTTCTCTCCCGCTCTTTCGCTCTCTCTTTTATTCCATACAGCCCAATTTTAGACATCTGATATGCAAGACTTGACTTCTCACACTCAGTACTTACTGATGGCCAAGTTACTGAAATGCCATTTAACAGAAAACAATGGGAAGACTAAATATGCACATCTATTGTGCTGACAAGGGCAATAACCGACATATGACCGAATTAAGTAACAATTGATAGTTGTTTTTGGCTGATCCTTGTATTGTGTTCTTCCAGAAATCATTTTATTGCTCCTTGCTGCCTTTTGTTCTACAGCACTGTCTACTTGTCTTGATGATGTACAGTTATTGACACCAGTATTGCTGGTTTACTTATACAATATATTTAGATAGTTTTAGAAAATCAAACACCATACTGTGTGTGCATGTATTACAACAGAGAAAAGTGGCATAAAACAGTAATTTTACATTTTTATTATGGTCTTGCAATAATAATGTTATATGGTCTGGACTAGTGTCATAAAAGATATTGACATTAAACATGATGATACAGATATATGAACATGGCACTGAAAACGGATCATTAACATGTTCTTGTGCACTAAATGCATGTACTCAGGATATAAATAATGAAACCACTATTACTGCTTATTATATATCTATATCTATCTGTCTGTTTCTCTTTATTTCTCTCTTTTGCTTCTTTATGGCTTTTTATGTGGTCTTAATGATTATTGTTTTACAGTTACACCAACTACACCACTATTTCTGCATGTATATAAGTTTGAGATCATGCACATATTACCATTATTTGAACTAGAAGTGATGACAGGTATATTCTCAATTCAACAGAGGGTACTTTAAAATCTGTCGGTCCACATCTCAATGATTTACTCCTCTGCAGTGCTCCCAGTTTTGCCATGTCACGGCAATAACAGTCAGACCACTGCATCTGGCCAACATCCAGAGCGCTGCAGCAGGCTGCAACCCCCATTAAAGCAGGCCATCCCGCCACAAAAGGACATTGCAGAGAACAAACACACTCTCACTCGGCCCATACGGAATTCATTGGAGAACAATATCTCTAATATGTTATTTGGACTGCAACAGATACAGGTTGTTTACATATATAATTTGGCATGTGTATACACTATTAGTGGCAGTTCCTTGTATATTAATTTGTAACATAGCCTACTTAACCGAACACTTATCCATAACATTACTTAGTCCATTGGGTAAATGTTAATTTTTTGGTGAACTATTCCTTTAATTTTAGTCGGTAATCCCTTTTTACACTGAACACACACCACTATGCACATCTCAACTTTCAACAGAAGACGCTTTCTGATTGAATTTTGATTGAAAGAGAAAGCAAAAAATAAAAGTGTCATATTAAAGGCATAGTTATATGGGATGCAAGGTAAACCCAAAAATGAATATTTACTCATCCTCATGTCATTGCAAATGTACAACTCTTTGGGTAAACACTTTTGGTTACCATTGCGACTCTCATTAGATCAAAAAATGTATTTATCTGAATTTATTTAATTCTCAAATAATCTTCTATGTTCCACAGAAGAAGTCATACATATCTGGAATGACATAAGGGTGAATACGTGATGATAGAATTTTAATTTCTGGGTGAACCTCAAAAAGGACACAACTGTATATAGATAATAACTGATAGGCCTACATATGAGTGAAGGGAAAGAACTGATAAAATAGATGGAATAATGATTCCTCTTCAGCTTTGGTTTGTTCTTTCAACCTGTTTTCTCAAGTTTGGAGAGTGACTTACGTTTCAGAAAAACAAGGTTGCGTGTGTGTACACATGTTGGCAAATATACACATTACTTGACTATTCCTACACATGCAGATCAAATGTTTACCTCATTTGATTCCCAGGACTGTTCATTCAGTAAATGAAGTGAAGGTACTTTAGGAAGGCACACAGCTGAAGTGGCTGTTACATAAGGAGTCTTTCATGTAGAATCCCTGCAGAGATGGATCACTTTTCATTCTGGCCTCACCAGCTCAGTTCTGACACCAAGTGACACTTACCTGCTATTGCAACTTCTGCACACCTTGGGTTCCAAAACTGTCAAACACTTGAAGCAAGCTTAAAGGTACTATTGCTTTTCAGTTATTTGTCATAGCTTTATACAAGCTCATTCGTTTGAGTGAAGCTCAGATTGAGGGCTCAAATTTTCAGGCCTTTAATTACAGCTTCATACAGAATGGATGGTAATCTTGTCCCAGGGAATGAAACAAATAACCATCATTAAATGTGATCTTGCTGGTCTGTGATTAACCCGACACATGCAAAACAGCTATTTTCAATCAGTTTTAGCTGTGATTCAAGCATATTCAGTTGATTATGGGAGCTACGTCTGCAGGTTAAAAAACAAAAGTGTTGTATAAATACAAGTCAGTAAATCCCTGGAAAAAGGTATTTTGTTTAATAATACTTCTAATAATATTACATAAACGTAACATGAGGTTATTCTCAGTTCTCTTTTAATAAAATGTGTTTATGTTTATTTGTTCATTGACTCATTCCTTCATTCATTCTTTGTGAATTTATCATTTATTTTCTGTTGCTCTCTCGATCCAGTACACACACAAACACACACAAAGTGACTTATAATTAAAATGAAACAGCATTAATCTGTGCACACCTTCTTGGACAAGAAAACAGAAAGTTAATGTTTTATAAATAGTTACAATAAAAATAATAATAATAAAAAAAACGTAAATAACATTGTGATAAAAAAATACTTTTCACTTAAATTAACATTTTATTTAATTAAATAACATAATTAAATATATTTAAATTATATAATTGTACATATATGCAAACATAATAAAACACATATGAAATATCACATCAAATACACTAATTCTTACCACACATGCCAATATTCCCAATACATTTCCAAATCCTTCCAGATTAATGTTGAATTGAGATAATGGTAGAACAACTGAGGACTTGTTTCTTTTTCCAATCCACAAAATTCACAAATGCCATGTAACTAATTATTAAAAATAACTCTTATTGAAGAAATTATTGAATATTACAATTAATTTTAACAACTGAGTCCACATACACAAGAAAGAACAATCTTAATCTGTAAAACAGAATTTAAGAGAAGAGATAAATAAATAAATAACGTAATAATAATAATATTAATAATAATAAGTAAACATACATAAAAACAACTAAACAATAGTTCAAATAATCTTCCTTCCTTAGGACAATATCAAGGACTAACGTTTGGGAGAATAATAATAATAATAAATCCTCCATGAAATACAACTGTCATTCTTTTTGTTATTAATTCGCGTTAGAGACTCTTTCAAATATTCAATTTCTAATAAAAATACATTTTGGTATGCATTTCGCAAATTTTAGTTTTTGAATGTAATATTTACATTGCAAAATGTAAAAGTTAACGACATAATCATTTTTATTTTGTGTGAATAAGTTCAAGTAACATCTTTTAAAGAGAGCATGTAATTACAAAATAACAATTTTTTTAATGCTTCATTAATTCAATGCCACAAGAACATGAGGTATTACATATTCACATAATCAAATTAACATTAGCTGCCAGAGAAAAGAGAGCGAGAGAGAAAGAGAGAGAGAGAGAAAAAAAACTTACATACATTTCAATGATTTCAGAGCATTAGGCTACATGTTTTCAGTGCTTTTTTGTTTTCTGTTTGTTCCAAGAGATTTATATATAATTTGAAGTCATTTATAAAATGTACAAAATTTGGTTTACATTGAGCCCATTTTTTCTTATGTGTATGGGATTTTCCTAACAAAATAAACAATTGTATAATATGTTGTTCTTTACTATTCAAATTTTCGTTTTCTGTATAAAAACTTACATAAAATATACAAATTTCTATCATACCTTAAATTTTTTCTGTTAATAGAGAATTCCAAATCTTTCCGAAATATTACAAAATAACCCTTCTTTATTTGAAGTGTGGATGTTGTCGTCATTTTAACTCCGCCCCGTTTGCCTTTGACCCTCCCGGCGCGCCGGTGCGGTGGCGGGAGATTCCAGCATGGCGGTGCAACCTAAACAAAATCTTTCCATGGACAGTGCATCTGAGCATGGATTTCTGAATTTTTATTTTTCTATGCCAGAGAAACCAGACACCACCGTAAGAGTATTTGATCGAAACGATTATTATACGGTTCACGGAAAAGATGCAGCTTTTGCAGCCAAGGAGGTTTTCAAGACGAATGGAGTCATCAAAAACCTGGGCACAGGTTGGCTATTGATTATGGAATTATTTCATAAAACAGTCAGTTCATTAAAGAAATATCTTTTTTTTGTTTCTTTCTATTGTGAAGATATATGCCATGCATCTTAAACGGCATCATTATATTAATAGTTTATCAACCTTAAAATTATGTTTGTATTGTGAAATATATGATTATGGCTAATAAAGGTGATTTATATTTTCAAAACGCAGGAAATAAGAGGTTGGAGAGTGTGGTTCTCAGTAAGATGAACTTTGAGTCATTTGTGAGGGACCTGCTGCTGGTCAGACAGTACCGGGTGGAGGTTTACAAGAATGCCAGTAAGAGTAGCAAAGAACATGACTGGCAGATATCTTACAAGGTATCTTACTTTCTTCATTTTTTTCATAACATGTTTCTCAGTATATCACCTCTCCTGGTTTCATCATGTCTGTGTTTTACATCACAGGCGTCTCCAGGAAATCTGACCCAGTTTGAGGAGATTTTATTTGGCGGTGGAGGAGGGCCTGGGGAGGGAGCTGCTGGTGTTGTTGGGGTTCGTCTTGGCACCGGGGCCGATGGACAGCGTGTTGTCGGTGTTGGCTATGTGGACAGCACCCTCAGGAAACTCGGTGTCTGTGAATTCCCTGACAATGATCAGTTTTCCAATCTGGAGGCTCTTCTTGTGCAGATCGGGCCCAAAGAGTGTGTGCTTCCTGGAGGAGATGCAGGTGGAGACCTTGGGAAACTCAAACAGGTAACTTGCTTATAGAAGCCAGGTAGTGTGTTATTAAACAACGTGGAGATGCACAATATATTGGAGTCATGCTGAGATATAAATTCAGAATTCTGATTTTTTTTTCTCAGAATTCTGAGTTTATTTATTTATGTATTCAGTTACAGAATAAAAATAAAGTATAAAAATGTATTATACTGCATAGACAGCCAGGTTTTATTAACAGCCCGTCTTGTCTGTGGTGAATGAACCCCTCTTTAAATGTAATGTAAAATAATAAATCTCAAAATTTATAGAATTTGTTGTACTCTACATCATGGTGCTGTGATTGCTAAATTCAAATGTATAAATTAAAAATGTTTATTTTGATAAAACAGTTGAATTTTGAGTATAGGCCATTTATTGGTTATCAGACACCAAAACAAAAACAACAAAAAGAATCTGCAGCTTATTGTATCAATTATGTATCATAATTGTAAAATTAATATTGGTGCATCCTTAGAACAAGATTGTATAACCATAATCATTTATCTTACATGCTGGTTTCTGTCCTTAACTCAGGTGGTACAGCGTGGTGGCATTCTGCTCACAGACAGGAAGAAATCGGAGTTCACAACCAAAGACATTGTGCAGGATCTGAATCGGCTACTGAAGGCCCATAAGGGAGAGACTGTGTCCAGTGCTGCACTTCCAGAGATGGAGAAACAGGTTTGGGGCTCTGCGGCACAAGTTAAATGTGTCATGTCAGGTGCTTGACCAGGTGATTCAATCAGGTTATTGCTTTTCTTCCAGATTGCAATGTCTTGCTTACAAGCAGTCATCAAATACCTGGAGCTTCTCTCAGATGAGGCCAATTTTGGTTCCTTCAAGATAACCACTTTTGACCTCAACCAGTACATGCGTTTGGATAATGCTGCTGTGCAGGCCCTGAACCTCTTCCAGGTCAATAGTCAATTAAAAGACACAAAATATGCAATTTCTTCAATGGAGGGTTATTGTGAGTTCTGATTTGTTCCTCCTCTGATTTCTCAGGGTTCCTGTGATGATGCTACAGGCACACACTCTCTGGCAGGCCTCTTAAACAAATGTCGTACCCCACAAGGACAGCGGTTGGTCAGCCAGTGGATCAAACAGCCTCTCATTGACAAAAACAAGATAGAAGAAAGGTGATATTTTTTGCTGCTGCATATAACTTTAAATCTTGAAATTGGTATGAAATGTCTTTGATTCGGTTTGATACATTACATATTTATGGAATCATATAGGATATTTAAGTTGTTAAGGGAGGATTTTAAATTTTTCCCTAATGCTGATATCATTTTTGTTTGTGCTTATTTGAATTGAACTGCTGCAGCATACATTGAGATTATAATTAATGCTTTTATACTCTTTTAAAAGTTAAGGGATGGCAAAGCTGGATTTTCAGCAGCCATTACTCCAGGCTTCAGTGATACATAATCCTACAGAAATCATTTTATTATGCTGATTTGGTGCTCAACATTTATCAATTTTGTAACTCAGTTGTGCTGCTAACAACTTCTGTTAAATCTCAGATATTTTTTCCCCAGGATTCTTTGAAAATAATGTTCAAAAGAACAACATTTATCTGAAATAAGTCTTTTGCAACATTATAAATGTCTTTGTCACTTTTGATCAGTTCTATGCATCCTTGCTGAATATAATTACTTAAATATTTGTTTAAATAATAAATGACTTCAGTGATAATACTGAACTATAGTGTCAGTTGACATTAATAGACACAGCAGCTCTTTTTCTTGATCAAGTTTAAGTATCTTGTGGATGTAGCATATTTTCAACATTATAGAGGTTTTATTTTTTCCCTTTTACTTCATTACGCATTTGTGGTTTTGATGTGCAGACTGGATCTTGTGGAGACTTTTGTGGAGGACTCTGAGCTAAGGAAGAGTTGTCAGGAGGATCTTCTCCGTCGTTTTCCAGACCTGAACCGAATGGCAAAGAAGTTCCAGCGTCAAAGCTCTAATTTACAAGACTGTTACAGGGTCTATCAAGCTGTGGGACAACTGCCGAGTCTGGTGCTGGCGTTGGAGAGATACAATGGTGAGCACAATGTTGCCTGTTAACCTTCTAGTTTGCATTTACACAACAACATGTGTTGTGGAGCAACACAATGAGTGACGGCTGTATTTTGATCAGGGAAACATCAGGTCCTCCTGCACGCAGCATTCATCTCTCCCCTCAACGACCTCATCTCTGACTTCTCCAAATTTCAGGAGATGATTGAAACCACACTGGACATGAACCAGGTCTGCCTTGTCATCTACACACTTTAAGCTCAGTTTCTACGTTGCTCTGCCTAAAAGTTGGAATTCTTAAAATGTATGCCACTCTTGTTTTTCCTTGTCCAGGTTGAGCATCATGAGTTCCTGGTGAAACCCTCATTTGATCCCACATTGACTGAGCTCAGGGAGAACATGGATCGTTTGGAGAAAGCCATGCAGGCTGCCTTGAACAGTGCGGCTCGAGAACTGGGTAAGTGAACATAATATGGTAATGAAATTGATTTCCTATTAAACAATGTAGCGTTGAACTGGTAACCAATTTTGCTTATTTTGATTTAGGGCTGGAAGCAGCTAAGACTGTGAAGCTTGAATCCAATGCACAGATCGGTTACTTTTTCCGAGTCACATGCAAAGAAGAAAAGAGTCTTCGCAACAACAAGAAATTCACTACTTTAGATGTTCAAAAGAACGGAGTGCGATTCACTAACAGGCAAGAGAGATGTTGAGTGAGATGTTTAAATACTGGAGCAGGTAATGACTAGACTTAGTGAGTGACGGGGTTGTTTCTTGTTCACAGTAAGCTGAGCTCTTTGAATGAAGAGTACATTAAAAGCAGAGAAGAGTATGAAGAGGCTCAGAACGCCATCGTCAAAGAGATCATCAGCATAGCTGCTGGTGAGAGTCACTCAAGGCTTGTTCGTTGTGGTTTTTGAACTTTTCCATGTGGTTTAATTTCCTTAATGAAGGAATGTTCTGTTCAATGTACAGTAAAACACCTGTAAAAAATTAATTCATTAATACAGCACATTGTGCCCTTTTTTAACTTCAAAATATAAAATTCCAGTTTAAAAACAAAAAGTATAAAACATGCAAATACATTTGGAAGACGTTTAACATGCTGTTTTCAAAGAGACCAGATTGAAACATTGTGTTAATGAGACTAGCTAAGATAAAACGGTTATGAAAGAAAACACATTATAAATGACCGACATCAATATCTCAGCAGTTCATATCATGCAGGAACAAAGGAATTATTGTAATACAAGCGTTTAAATATTAATGTCAACCTGAAACAGAAATTTATTTTCCTTATTGTGAAATTCTTGTCATTTTAGAAATTGATTGGATCGTCTGAGGTGGCTAATTGCTGCCATCCCATGTATATTTGATAAGTAATGCCAGTATTCCATAAAAATAAAAATGCCTATTTTAATTTCAGAGTGACTTAGTGGCCTAGTTTTATGGTCTTAAATTATTTCCTGTGGTAATCCATAAATGTTTATAGCTCCTAATGTGTATTGAACACATTAACCGTTTTGGTCTCTAACATTAAACTGTTTTCAGCAATCTGGTTGTTGGCACATTGAGAATGAAGAGTTTAATAATCCTGTATTTGTACCATAGGATATGTGGATCCAGTACAGACTCTGAATGAGGTGATCGCTCAGCTGGATGCAGTGGTGAGCTTTGCTGTGGTGTCCCATGCTGCCCCAGTGCCTTACATAAGGCCTAAAATACTAGAGAAAGGGTCAGGGAAACTCGTTTTAAAGGCAGCAAGACATCCCTGTGTTGAAGCCCAAGATGATGTGGCTTTCATTCCCAATGATGTCACCTTCGCTAGGGCCGAGGAGATGTTTCATATCATCACAGGTAAGCTCTTATTTGATAGGAGGATACTAAAAATGAGCTCGTGGGTAGAGTTCTAGCATTAAATGGAAGTTTCATGGACATAAATGCATTAATCCATTTTTTTTTTTTTATATTGTTAGGTCCAAATATGGGGGGTAAATCTACATACATCCGTCAAGTAGGTGTGATCGTGCTGATGGCACAGATTGGTTGTTTTGTGCCATGTGATGAGGCAGAGCTGAGTGTGGTGGACTGTGTGCTCGCTCGTGTGGGTGCTGGGGACAGCCAGATCAAAGGAGTGTCCACATTTATGGCTGAGATGCTGGAGACGGCTGCTATTCTTCGGTCAGAACTCAAATTTGACATGCTTTGTATGCCCATCATTTTTAAAAGAATATTCTGCATTCAGTACAAGTTTAAGGGACAGTCCACCCAAAAATGAAAATTGTTACTCACTCTCATGTCGTTCTGAACTTGAATGGATTCTTCTGTGGAAGATAAAAGAATATTCTGAAGAATGTTGGTAACAGTTTCTTGTTGAGTTACTAACAATACTCCGTGGAACATAAAAGAAGGTATTTTAAAGAAAGAAATGCAGGTTTAGTAGGACATTAGGGTGAGTAAATGACAACATTTTCCTTTTTGGGTGAACTTTCCCTTTAAGCTAAATCAAATGCAATTGTATACAGGTTGTTGTTGTGAATAGAGGCAAAACATGAATATTAAAATACTTTTTTACCACTCAAATACGCACGTTTTAACAAGAGTGATTTTATAAAATATCCTACCGTTTCTAAATCCTCCAGAAACTGCCAATCGCTTCAATTGTAGATGCCTCACTATAATCACATTTGATATATTTACAGCAGGGATGGCCAAATTTGGTCCAGGAGGGCCACTATCCTGCAGTTTAGCTCTAACCCTAATCAAACACACCTGAACCAGCTACCGTATTTTCTGGACTATAAGTCACACTTTTTTTCATAGTTTGGCTGGTCCTGCGACTTATAGTCAGGTGCGACTTATTTATCAAAATTAATTTGAATTGAACCAAGAGAAATGAACTAAGAAACATGAACCAAGAGAAAACATTACCGTCTACAGCCGCCAGAGGGCGCTCTATGCTGCCAGTGCGACTTATATATATATTTTTTCCTCATCATGACCTATTTTTGGACTGGTGCGACTTCTAGTCAGAAAAATACGGTAATTAAGGTCTTCAGGATCACTAGAAAGTTAAAGGCAGGTGTGCTTAAGGGTGGAACTGAATTCTGTAGGACAATGATCCTCCAGGACTGAAGTTGCCCATCCCTCATTTACAGTATGTACATATTGTGCCCCTCCGTACTTTTTTTTTTTTTTTTTGTAGTGAATGCACGTCATGTTTTGTATTCGGACACTTTAGATCAGCCACAGAGGATTCTCTCATCATTATTGATGAACTGGGCAGAGGCACATCCACATACGATGGCTTTGGTCTGGCCTGGGCAATCTCAGAGTACATCGCCACCCACCTCAAGTCCTTCTGCCTGTTTGCCACTCACTTCCATGAGCTGACGGCGCTTGCACAGCAGGTTCCCACTGTCCGTAACCTCCACGTCACTGCCCTGACCACAGACAGCACTCTCACCATGCTCTACAAGGTGAAAAGGGGTAAGTGTCTCTTGAAACGTTTTTCTAAAAACTGTTTTTTCATCTTTCCATTGTGTTTGGTGGTGTCTAATATTTGTGATTTATTAGGCGTTTGTGACCAGAGCTTTGGGATTCATGTGGCAGAGCTTGCTAACTTCCCCAAGCATGTGATTGCTAATGCAAGAGAGAAGGCTTTGGAGCTTGAGGAGTTCCAGGATATCTCAAGAGCTGGGGAAGAAGCTGGACCCGAAGCCAAGAAACGCTGCCTGGAGAAACAGGTGAGATTTGAAAGAAATGTTTGCATTCGCTCTGCAGCTCAATATATGAAACTTTTACAGTTAAATTGATGTGCTGTCATCTTACCAATAGGAGGGGGAGAAGATCATCGAGGCTTTCCTGGCTAAGGTTAAATCAATGCCTGCTGAAAGCATGTCTGATGAGGCTGTCAAAGAGGAGCTGTGCAAACTCAAGGCAGAGGTCATCGGACAAAACAATAACTTTGTTAATGACATAGTGTCACGTTCTGCCAAAGTCAAACTAACTTCAGCCTAAGGGCTGAGTATTGGCTTAGTGGATTAAAGTCCAACATTTCTGTAAAATTGTTTATGTATAATGGAAATTGATATAATCTATAGTAGATCAGAAAAACGTTCCATTTTAGCATCCTTTTTAATTTTTATTTTTTTTTCCTTCAGGTTATTTTGCAAATTGTTGAATCACACTGTCATGAATCATAAATTCATAATAAAATTTTTAAAAAATATACAAAATGGTCTGTATATTGTCAGTCAAAATCACAACTACAATTTTTGCTTAGTGACAATGTCTCCGGCTAATTGATGCGTTTGGAAATGTTTACTTTTTCAATTTTATTTTTTACCTAGTCTCAAAGCTAATTTAATATTATAATTACAGACATGTTTAGTTAAGAGTTATTTGTACCATTTTTAAATTTACATTTAAATAAAAACAAATATATATAAAATGTTTTATAAAGGTACTAAATACACTAGGATGCTGCAGTGAATTGCTAGGAGATATGGGCTGGGTGGAGGTTGTGAATAATAATAGGATTACATACATTAAAAAAAAATACGAAACTATTTTACTTAATATTTAACACATTTAAATATTTTTGCACAGTATAGAATGGGTCTTTAAACAATGTATATAGTATCTGGGTTTTAAATTTAAGGATAGGGGTCCCATACACAAGGATCATATATGAGAGTTATGAATCATATTTTGGGGTCGGTGGCATTAAAAATCCCTGGTGGAGTTTACCTGGTAAATAAAGTAAAGACGAACAGAACATCTTTCACTGAGCTATGCTTCATTTATTAAATTGTTGAGGTTTGTAAAAGCAATACATTTAAGTATGTGTGTTGTCTAACGAAAACATCTTAAACCAGCCCAAGATATTTTACTAATCTTAGCTGGTTTAAGATAGCCAGCTGGTCTCTCAGCCCTCCTAAGCGGGTGCTCATCTGGTCTTGCTGGTCTCCCAGGATCTTAACCAACCTCTTACTACCTTGACCAGACAAGGGGTCCAATTTAGGCTCCAGGGAAAGCTTTTACAACTGTATTTGCATTCAGATCCTTGCTTTTTATGTCACCAGGGCGGTTAACACTGTGAAACACACTTCAATCAAAATGAGAAACTCAGTATTTAAAATCAATGACACGCTGAATGTTACTCTTTCTGAACATCAGTGTGCAATGTTCTCAGTGTCCATGTTAATGGCTCCTCCTGCTAGAGAGAGAGGGAGAGAGCGAGAGACACGGAGCTCAGCACAGGGGGGAGCTGTCCGAAAAAAAACACACCAACAACACCCCGAATAAGAAAAACTGCCCTGGGTCGGTGTCCTTTTTTGGCGTAGACGGGTGACTTGATTTGTTTTAGACCAGAGATTTGTGTAAATGCTAAGTACAAAAGGATAAGGTTCGAGGGAAGCCTATTTTTTCTTGGTAAAGTCACCTCGCCAAATGAACTCCGTCAGAGCGAGCAGCAGGAGACCCAGGCGAGTGTCGAGGCCGCGCCCGGTGCAGCCGGAAAGAAACAACGCAGAAAGAGGTGAGACGGGGATCTTTAATTCAACAACGCTTCAGTGTTGTGCCGTGTCGTGTACGGTACTTTATCTGCAGGACCCGACACGGCCACTCCGAAGTCGCAAGGCCTGAATAAAAGGGTTTGTGTGCAGAGCGTCGAGGCGCATATAAACAGGCCAGGCCGCGCTTTGTTTAGGCTTCACTAGCCAGAACCGTAAACGGCTAGCTTTTAACACGCTTACCAGCTTTCCGAATAGACTTAGAAACAATGTGACAAGGTAAATATTGATTTACCTTTACTATAAGCCACCTCTCATATGTGGTAGAGAGACGTGAGAAGTGGATTTAGGTATGAAAATCTGCGCTGCGTAGCTGCTAGTATCCAGTGTGGGCTGCCATTGATATAAAACACTGTACATTTAGGCCAAACACTATCACACTATCTGCTTGTTGCACCGCATTAGTACTTTCAACAGCATTGTTTGGTTTTGGTTCGCTTTCAATGCAGTAGCTGTGAAGTAATCTGTGTTTACACTGCTAGGTAGCACGCCTGCTAATAAGAGTAACGTTAGCTGCGCAGTTGAGCTCACCGAGAGCAAACGGGGTTGATAAAGGCTGTCTTTGCTGTTTTGTTGTTGGTATGTGAATTACGGGACATTTATCACATAAGTGGTTATTGTTGCAGGTTTGTAGATGGTATGCACAAGGCCCTGGGTTCTGTTGGTGGATATGCATCTGCGATGATCAATCAGAAACCTTTGTTTCCACGTTTAGCTTGGTTACAGACCCCCCCCACCCGGACAGGCTTTCCCTTAATAAAGTGTTAACCCATTGAGTTTTCAATGTCTTCCAGCATTTATTGATTCATTTGAGACTAGTAGTGATCAGTACATTTTGACTACATTGCTGTTATCATTTGGTGTGATGTGAAACGTTCGCAGTTTTAGCCTATTGCAATGAGAAAATCAGCCTAAGCAATGCATTGAGCTAAGAGTGTATAGTATATTCATATTAATATGTTTATATCACGTGGTGTAACCTGTACACATTAAAGTACTAAAACTGATAATGTTTTTTGGACATGCACCATAGTAGTTCTATGGTATTACCATTTGATACCATCACTGCATTTCATTGGGGTAGTTGGGCTTTTAGAC